>NW_017670247.1:1826149-1839693 GCF_001879085.1 Nicotiana attenuata | reverse complement strand
TTATGAGTTTTCAGGAAAAGAAGTTGGGCCGTCAGATGAACCAAGATGAGCTATTCAAGGAGACTCATATTGTGAAGAAGAAGAAAGAGACAGATGAAGAAAGGTGGGTCGAGGGACGAGCCTCGATTGTACATGTAAGTTTTCACTTTTCATTAAGTATTTTCATTTACTTTTATATAAATTTTGAAATACTAATTCAATTTACTTTTTCTTATAGGATCGCTTCAGAGTTGAAGCTGAGGAATTCATACGCAGCCAAGCCACCTAATGAGTCGGGCGCACCATTCAAACTTTCGGCCGAGGATGTTGAAAGACTATGGACGCGGGCTGCAGGCGGTCCAAAATGGGGGAAGGTATACGGCCTTCCTACTAAGACATTCCATCGTTATAAGTGTGGAATGCAAGGAATAGGGACTTCCTCGCAAGCCGAGCAACTTGATGGGGAGAGCCTCTCCGCTATGCGGGAGACTGTGACAAAGCTCACATCCGAGCTAGAAGCGTCCAAGGAAAGAGAAAAGCTTAGAGATGCTCAGTACATTGGCGTGGTCGCTCAGTGCCAGGGCATGCAAGAGCATATCAAAAATCTCCTAGCTGGATCATTTTCGATTCCCCGGTCTTGGCCATCATCGCCAGACGGCTGCCCGTCCCTGTGCTCGTTCATCCCGTCCTCCAAGTGGCCGTTCCTCCCCGTCCTCCCCGTGATCATTCTTCCCATCATCGACAAATAGACCCTTCTCAATACCGTGATGATGATGAAACTTCATCAGAGGGTGATGATAATGATGTACCAAACAATCAATGAATTTTAGACAATTTGAACTAGACAAATACAATTTGTTTTCCATTGGGTTGTAATAAGAGTTAACTTAGTTTGGTAGTTCTATTGAAATTTACACTTTCTTGGTTTTAATGTAGCTTTTAATGTTGTTTTTGTGTTGTTGTTGTTGGGTTGTTGTTTGGTATTATTATTGGAATTGTTGTTTGAATTGTTGTTGTTGTTGCTTGTTAGGGTTTTGGTATGACTGGCAGGTGGTGTAGCTGCCAAAACAGGCAGTTTCTGCCAAAATAATACACAGAAAAGCGACCAACTTTGGTCTATATTTGGTCGCTTTTCACGTTCAAAAAAAATAAATTTCTGGAGAATAGCGACCAACGTTGGTCGCTACTTACCCAGATTTCTACAAGAAGCGACCAAACTTGGTTGCTATTTCGTTAAAAAAATAAAATTTCTGGTTATATAGCGACCAAAGTTGGTCGCTAAAGTATAAAAAATAAATTAAATTCATGTATTTAGGGACCAAAGTTGGTCGCTAGTTTAATAAAATAAATAAATTATTGAATAAAAAAGCGACCAACCCTGGTCTCTAGTTTCCAGATTTTAAAATATAGTATTTGGATTAGAGACCAAAGTTGGTCGCTTCTTAATGATTAATAATAAATAAATAAAAAAAGTATTTTATATTTAGAGACCAACTTTGGTCGCCAAATTTATATTATTAAATTAATAAAGCGACCAAAGTTGGTCTCTATAGTCAATATCCGAAATATTTGGTCCATTTAGCTTAGAGACCAAAGTTGGTAGCTAATTAGCGACCAACTTTGGTCCCTAAATAAAAGAGACCATCAATATAGCTACCAGGTCCGTTTGGTCGCTTTTTGGCCAATAAGCGACCAACACTGGTCGCTTTTTGCGGTCGTTAGGCGGATTTCTAGTAGTGTCCATAAAATAAGAGATTAATTATTTTGAACTGAACAAGAGAGCAACAGGCTTTGATAGCTTAATTGGTTAGAGTGCTCATTTAGTTAGCGGAGGTCTTGAGTTTGACACTCAACAAGAGTATTTTATTTGTCTGTATTTGTGTATCTCGCCTTAATTGTATTGGCTGCGCGAACAAATATATAGTCAATACATATTGTATCCTTTATATTCGTGTATATAGTCGATACAAGTTGTATTCATTGTATACACCCTTGTATTTCGCCTTGGTTATAGCTGATACATATTGTATTCGTCGCATGAATAAATACGAGGAACATGCCCTTGTAGCTTAGTTGGTTAGAGCGCTCACTTAGTTAGCGGAGGTCTTGAGTTTGACTCTCAACAAGAATATTTTATTTTTTTGTATTTATGTATTTCGCCTTAATTAGTTGTATTGGTTGCGCGAAATTGAATACAAGTGATATAAGTTAGTAACAATTAAATACCAGCTATGAATGATAATTACACAAACTATAGTTACTAGGCTCTAAACAATAGTGGTTTATGAAAATTCCTCTACTTATTATTATACGTCAATTTTATTTATCTAAGTGAAATAATTTGGGACAAATGCACATATAGCTATTTTCATGGATGCTACTTAGAGATTAGTCTGTATTTACTTTTGCCATGAAAAATTAAACTGAAAGACTAAAATTCAGGATGCACTGCCTAATTCGTAAATATCAGCCCTATAGAGTGTCTACATGATATAAATTTCTACAAATAATTTAAATGCACGCGGATTGCAAATAACTTAAATTCTTGTTATTATTAAGAAACTAAGCTCGAAGTAATAATATGAAACAATAAAATAGACATGACATAGAGGGGAAAGAGAACTTTCTTATTTCATCAAGTATTTTCCAAGTGTGTACAATGTGATGCCCAAAGCCTCTATTTATAGGGTGATATTGAGGTAATACAAAGGGATATCGTGAATATAGTATTAACTATTGAATTCATGGGGAATGATCATTGAGAAGGTTATGAAGGTGTGTTAGTTACAACCATAATGGTAAGAAGTTGTCAGGACCCAAAAATCCCCCCGAAGGAGTCGTGATGGCACCTAGTCTCTAAACTAGGTAAGCCTAACATTTACGGAGATAACACTTATATTTGCTAAATTTAAATTAAATAACCCTTAACAAATTATAATTCCCAAAACCGGGTAAGAGTAGTTACACAAAATACATACATCACTGTTCCGAAACAAGAGGAACAAATGGAAACAAGTACAAATGAAGGTGACTCCGAGGCTTGCAAACGCTGCAGCAGGTTTACCTTGAGTCTCCACCGCAACGACCCGCACAGCTACTATCGATCAAATACCTGGATCTGTACACAAAAATGTACAGAAGTGTAATAAGAGCACACCACGGCGGTGCTCGGTAAGTATCAAGACTAACCTCGGTGGAGTAGTGACGAGGAACAGTCCAGATACCTACTGGTCAAATAAATTGAACAAGATATGATAATAACTATCAACCTAAAGATGACAAAGTAATATCAACATCAGGGAAAGAACAAACTACAATCAGTAGAAACAATAAAGAGAAACACGGATGGAACGAAAGATAACCAAATAAATTAACACCAACATAGCTAGAACACAGACAAGTAAAAAAAAATGTACTCAAACAAAGAAGGCGATGTCAGCTCAATAAATCATATAATTTATGATGCACAATTCCAGCCATCTCAAACTCGAAGTCTCATATCATAACCTAAATTACCAAACTTTTAGCACACCCGGCACTTTGTGCCCACATATTTCTATCTCTCTTTACACAACAATGTTCTCATGTTACTCAGTACATAGGGTCCATAATCAACGCAATTAAGATGTTCAAGGAGTCTCATTTACATAACATAAAGTTGAGTACAACTTCTAAGCTAATTAGGAACTCAGTAAGAAAAGATGAAATTATCTGAATAAAGAAAGTAGCATTTTCAATCAAAATACAACACCAAAAGAATTATTACCTTTATCATGGGATTTAAGAAATTAACTTAGTAGAAATCCCTTTTTATGTAAAATACAACCTCAAACGGATTAAGGGAATTTATTTGAGTATCTAATTGAATTAAAAATGAAACAATTATTGAAATTCGAAGTATTGAAATATATATATAAATATGGCGAAGTATTGAAAACTCTATGGGGTTCCATCACAAGAGTCACAGCAGTAAAGAAATCTGAACAATTAGCACACTTGAATTGATAACTACAAAGAAACACAACAAACAGAAAGTCCACGGCATCACTCTTCGTGCTTTATCACTCTTCCTCACAATATGCATAAATAGAAATGTGCACGGCATCACCCTTCGTGCTTTACACTCTTCCTCACAATATCATGCACGATATCACCCTTCGTACTTTTACTCTCAATAATGTGGCAGGGCATCACACTTCGTGCTTTTACTCTCAATAATGTGGCACGACATCACCCTTCGTGCTTTTACACTCTTCCTCACAATATGCATAAATAGAAATGTGCACGGCATCACCCTTCGTGCTTTAAATCTCTCTCACAATATCATGCACGGCATCATCCTTCGTGCTTACTCTCTTCCTCACCCAAACAATAGAAATAATAATATCACGACAAGGAAATCAACAATAGAAACAATAACATCCCGGCAAGGGAATCAACAATAGAAACAATAACCTCCCGGCAAGGGAATCAACAATAGAAACAATAACATCCCGGCAAGGGAATCAACAATAGAAATAATAACATCCCGGCAAGAGAATCAACAATAGAAACAATAACATCCCGGCAAGGGAATCAACAATAGAAACAATAACCTCCCGGCAAGGGAATCAACAATAACCAATCTTGTTTCACCAGTTAGCTTCGCAATATAGATCTCAACTCGAGTCAATACTCAACAATGGTCAATTACCAAGAGAATGTCATAAGTCTTGTTCAACATGAATAATCGTCAATTGAAGCATGAATAGTACCTAATAAGGATCACGGAAAAACCAAAAAACACAATAACTTTAACTAAACAACAAGACACAATAAGCACGTGATAACTACACCGGTACCCACAACAATAGGACATATAACATATTTGCACGAAGTCATAGAGAAACTCACAATCAAGAAGTATCAAAACAATAAGGAAGGCAATCACTTCAACTAAGGCAATTAAGGGTCAAGTAACAAGTAGGAATTAGAGGAAAGCTAACAACATCTTATGGAGAATATAGAGGTAAATTAAGCAATTAGGAAACTCAATCATAACGGAATACTTCCCACATAATGAACATAAGGACCTAAGAACCCTAAAGGCAAATTTCCCACAAATAAGTCCGAGCACACACTCATCACCTCGCGTGCATGACTACAATTAGCATAGAAGACTCAAATCCTAAGGGGAAGTCCCCCACACAAGGTTAGGCAAGATACTTACCTCAATCCGGCCAATTCAATACTCAATTTAGCTTTTCCTTTACCAATTCATCAACGCTCAGCTCAATCTAGCCAAAAATGACTTGAATACATCAAACAATGCAAGAGAAAATGATCGAGGCCAACCCTGCACTACTATTGAGTAGCGAGAGAGGTCGAAGCAGCTTTTACCCGATTTAGGGTCGGGATCGATTTTCACAGGGAGCTAGATATTGGAGTTGGGTGTCTATCTAAAGTGGAGTTGTGTATTTGCTCCAAATTGCACTTCTACACATTTTTGGTTTTAATTATGATTATAATTTTATAAACTACAATGCTCAATTAAAATAAAATAAGCTAGGATTAAACTATTGCGAGTTGTTCAAATGATTAAAAGGCACTAGGGTAGTGACTTTCGCCTAGGTGGTCAATTGACGGATTCTTGAGTCTAAAGCTAGATTGACACACTTGGGGAGTATGATATAACCATAGCTCGATTCTACTCACTCTATACCTCTCGGTAGTTCGAGTGATTTTGCCCGAATTGGCTTTCTCAAGACCAATTAGGTATGCAAATTTGCACAAGCAATTAAGGTTCAACTCGGGTATTACGATCTCTCGGTTTAACCCTTTAATTGGGGATATCAATTCTCTTGAGTACGCCCCAATTCCTTGTTGGACTAATTCTAGAGACTTAGGCTCTCTTTCTCAAGAAGAGCAAAAGTCAACTAAAAACAAACTAGTGTTTGCAACCACTAATTTAGCAATAAAACATGGAATTAGCCCAAATATCAAACACCCATAGTCAATCAAGCTCTAAAATACAAGACCCATCAATTACCCACACTAGGGTTGATCCACAACCCTAGCTGATGGGTCTAGCTACTCATAATTAGAGAAAGAAACAAAGAAATAGATGAAGAAAAACTCATATTAATTAATTACTAAATTAAACTTGAAGATTCAATGTTGAAATGAAGCTAAAATTACTCAAAACAGCTAAAATATTCGAACCCACGAGCACAACCTTCAGTACTTACTATCTGCTTCACCTAAAAATGGAAAAGAAGCTATTTATACTATGTTGAAAAATCTGGACAAAAATACCCCTGCGGGGTTAGTGCGGACCGCACAAAATGGTGTGCGGCTGCACTAGGGCTCTTGACATAAAATTCCAACTCTCTGAACTCAGGCAATGGGGACCGCATAGAATCGAGTGCAGCTGGCTTCTAGTGCGGTCCGCATGAAATGGAGCGCGGACCGCATTGGCTTCAATCTCCAAAACTGGCACCTCTCTGATCTTTGGTTCTGCGGACCGCACTAAATTGAGTGCGGCCGCAGTGACTCCAATGTGGACCGAATTAAATCTCATGCGGCCGCATTGCCTGTTGGCCTGAAAATCACCTTCTCTGAATCTCACTTGTGCGGACCGCACAGAATGGTGTGCGGCCGCATTGGGCCTGTTTTGCTTGAGCTTTGTTTTGTCTTGGTACTTGTGCAAGTTTCAATCTTTTTTGAGCTGAACTTTGACATCTTGTCACTTTGTTTGATCAAACCTGCAATTAAGCACAACTGTGAGCCTTTTGAGACTATTTTGTACCAATTTTCTAATCAAAACATAAGTAAGAGGAGTATAAAATGCACCAAAATCCCTAGTTATCAACTCCCCCAAACTTAAGCTTTTGCTTGTTCTCAAGCAAACAAAATGATATTTTTAGACGTCAATACCACACAAGGGGGGGGGGGGTGATTTGTGTGGTACCTAATTTTCGCACTAGAAGAACCTGGTTCTTCTAGATGTACTTACTAAGACTGTTTGCGGAATTAAGAGTGCATAAAATTAAGAACACAGAGATTTTTACGTGGAAAACACCTGGCTCAAAAGGTAAAAAAAACCACGACCTACTACTCAGTAGGATTTTCCCAAACTTCCACTAAAATCACTGAGCCAAAACAGCATCTGCAAAACTCTTTGTAAACCTAAGGATTAACTCTAATCCTTGTGTGGCACACAACCTCAACTGCTGCGACCTTTCAAGTTAACTCTAACTTAAATACTCAAAGTACTAATACAATTGCTTCTATAAAAGCTGAAAGGTACAATTTTAAAACACCTACTACAATTGAACTAGAATAAAAGAAAGACACATGGAATTGGTTCTTCTATCTTGTCCAAGTAGCTTCAGGTTTGCACACTTGAATCTCATGTAAATTGCTTGCAAAAAAGCCTTGCTATTTTGCTCTTCAATTTAGTTTCACTTCTGCGTTTGTGTGCTTCCTGTAAAAAGAGAACAATCATTATTATTTATAGAGTTAGTAATCAGAGTTGATTAAAACTCGAATTGCTGATCCTTCATCAAATTCGAGTTCCTAGAACAATTCAAACTCCAATCCTTATTCTTTATCCGGATGTAGTTCTCTTCACATAAGGAGACTTCAACTCTTTATCCTATGCAACCTTTTCGATCAAATCAGAAGATATTGTTGCTGACCCTTAAGACTTATCTTCACACGTATATCACGTGTATAAGTATATCAACACTGTTTCTGTCTCACATGATGGACCTGGTTCATGACTAAGTTCATTTTGTCAATCTTCAAAACTTCATCTGAACTTGGGCCAACAAATTCCCCCTTTTGATGATAACAAACTCTGTGCTTTTATCGATCAGAGACCCTGTGGAACTCAGCATAATTATCACACAGTAATTTAACGTTATCATTAAGGACCAGGTTTAATTAGCGTTATAAATATCACTTTATTTCAGGATACAAAGTAAAGCAAATATCTCTTCCCCCTTTTGGCATCATCGAAAAGTTGCCATATTATATGAATCCAGATGTTAATTTTACTCATGGCCACTAGGGCAACTGCAAGTTAAAACATTGATTCAGTTAATCAATAATCAACTTCACAAGAGATTTAGCCTATTAAGATCAGAAGTTTCATAGAACAAGAGAGAAAACAAAGCACATTGTCATTGATTAGGAAGTGTTTCTACAAACAGACCAAAAAAGAAAAACAAACATCCAACCATGAGCAAAAAAAAAAAAACAGAAAAGTCCCGAATCTGGGTTCACTGAGGTGGGGTTTCTAACTGTTCTAGGGCTTGGAGGAACTAGAGGGTTGGGATTGAAGAAGATTAAGCATTGTTTGGAGCATCCCTTCACTCTTTTCCTTTTCCTTTGCTAGCTCAGCTTTGAGGCCATTTCTTTCACTTTCTAGTTCAGTAATACGAGCCTGGAGCCTAGCAATTTCTGCATCTTTTGTTTTACACTCTAGAACCAATGCCCTAACTTTGCTGTTCACAGGAGTCTTCAAGGATGAACCAGGTTCAACTGGGGTTACACTTAGCAGATAGTCACAAGCCTGCAGAGTTTTGATTCCAAAGTGCTCTTTGCTGGAGGCCATCTCCCACTTTTTCAATGGCACATCTAACTTGGCCAAGACAGTTGTCAGTATAAACCCATAAGGTGTGGCATGAGCCTTGGAGCCATTGATGACTCTATCTAGCAGCTTGACAATGAAAGCAGGCCAGTTAATCTGCTTTCCTCTCACAAGACACTCCAGAAGGACCAGGTCCATGTAATTCGCAGTGTGCCTTCTCTCCTGTCTAGGCAGCAAACACTTGTTCACACACTCAAAGAGCACCTTGTGCTCAGGCTTCATCTCACTCTTTTGCACGAACCTAGACTCAGGCACTTCTTCAGCAGACTTGGTATCACAGAAATTTCTAGTGATTTGGAGAGCAGAAGGGAGAGAGTCTAGACAAGGCCACCTTTGCCTAGTATAGTCATCATAGCCCTCACAGGGTATGTCTAGAATTCTGCCCAATTTAGGTGCATCAAACTGCACCTCTACTCCCCTCACCACACTTGTAACAACCCTATTCACCACAGTGGCATTTGCCATAAACTCGATCAGCTCTTTCCTTGCCAGCCTGCCATCTAGTTGAAGAACCATGTCCTTCCATCCCGTGCATCCAGGGCATCAACCAACCTTTTCATGCCTGGCTCCTCCAGATCTTTCAGAATTCTTCCTTTCAGAATTTTTCTCCTGCCAAAAAGGACAAATCTATCCTGTTCTTTTTCAGATTCATCTTCTTCTTCCTCTTCACTCCATGCTTTTTCTTCTTCAGGAACTTTCACTTGTTTTCCTTTGACTGCAGACATGGTTCTTTTAGCCAGGGAGGGTTCAGCAGATACAGGTTCTAAAGACTTCTTTGCAGAAGTCTTGGATCTTTTTGGTGTAGGAGTGGGAACCTCCTCAGTTGTACCTCTTTTCTGATGAACCAATTCCATCTCCTCCTCCTCTTCTTCTGCAGCCACAGAACTTTCCACAACTTTTGCTTTTCGTTTTTCCTTCTTCTTTTTCTTGCTTTCCTCTAAGGCTTTCTACAACTCAGCCTCACTTTGCTTTACCCTGCTTCTAGTAGCTTTCATCTTTGGTACTGGAGTGACAGTAGACTTAGGAGATGACACCTTGCTCTTGTTTGTTGGCTTAGAGGCAGTTGGAGCCTTTTGAGAAGAAGCTTTGCGCTTCTTGGGATCATAACTTTCCCCTACCTTCTTCAGAATGTCAGCTAAGGTTTCTTCCACAGATGAACCAGGTTCATCTTGTTGTTCGCTCAGGTGTACAAGGCCTTCAGCAGCCTCCCCAGTTTCACTTCCCCCTGGCTTGTTGCCACTCTCCTCTGTTCCTCCACAAATAGCAAGAATTTTATCTTTCTTTTTCTTTCCCTTTCTACTCGAATCTCCCTCACTTACATCTCTCACAGAACCCACCAACACAAACCTACTATCCACCTTCTCAACTACATCAGAAAAAACATAACATGTATTTACCTCCCTAGGGTTTTCTTGATTCTTGTCTGAGTCAGAAGACCCACGTTCTTCTCCATCGCTTGTAGAAACAAATGCTTCAGACTCAGAACTCGAGTCCGATGATTCCTTTTCAGAGCTCTCCTTTTTCTGGCTGGCTCTCAATTTTTCGTTTAGAGCCGTTCTTAGAGCACCAGTAGCCACAGTCTTTCTTGCCAACATTTTTTGTCGGCGAAATCTTGGTTTGGGATTGTCGCTAGGAGGTGCAGATGAGGATGTGATAGGAGATACTAGTGGGGGAGTTCCTGGATTTTCTTGAGGAGTAGTCATTGTGAAGAATTTCTGGAGAAATTTTGGGGATTTTTGGAGATTTTAGAGAGAAGGATGATAATTTGAGGTTTAAGGCTTAATGACAGTTATGGACTAGACTGGGCGTATGTGGAGTGTATTTAAAGTGCAACAGCCTTTTTGCAGTGGTCAATCAAGAGTCTAATCCCTTTAAGACTCCGGTCTTTTAGTGATAAATGGGTGACGCTTGGTTTAAAAAAAATAGTCACGTTTCCTTTAGAATTCTAGGAGAATGAAACTGGTTCAATGCACAACAGTTCTATTTTTTAGGAGTTTGGTTAGAGTAGGACTTCTGCTCATAATTGGAATATTTATTTTTCTAATTGTGCAAAGTATAGAAACATAGCTGACCTTTTCTCATGAGCAGATTCTGAAGAACCGGGTTCTCCCAATAGATCTTCTCTTGATTATGCCTCATATATCAGAATAGAAAAAAAAACATTGTAAGGGATCAATGAATTAATATAAACACACGTCACAGGAGTATACTGATTAGAGTATGAGACTGAGTAAGAATTAGTCTAGATATTTTAATAAAGTCAAAACTTCTAACCAAAAATGTGAATTTTTTTTTCATTTTTTTTCATTGCATTCTGAACTGGTTCCTTTTTAGGTGATCTTAATCATCCCTAATTCCAACCTGTTCCTTTCAAAGTTTTCCCTATTCAGTGCTTTGGTGAAGATGTCAGCTATTTGTTTATCAGTAGCACAGAATTCTATTGAGATTAAACCTTTCTCATAATTATCTCTCAAGAAGTGGTGTCTAACATCTATGTGCTTGGTCCTTTTATGATGAACAGGGTTCTTTGTCATACTTATAGCACTAGTGTTATCACAAAATATTGGTATGCATCCCACTTCAATTCCAAAATCTACCAATTGTTGTTTAATCCATAGTAATTGAGCACAACAAGAAGCTGCAGCTACATACTCAGCTTCAGCAGTAGATAGAGCTACTGAATTTTGCTTCTTGGTAGCCCATGATACAAGACATGAACCAAGGAAGTGTGCCATACCTGAGGTGCTTTTTCTATCCACTAGGAAGCCTTCATAGTCAGCATTAGCATATCCTACTAGATTGAAATTACTACCTTTAAGGTACCAAAGACACAATTCAGTAGTGCCTTTCAGATATCTCAATATCCTCTTGACAGTAGTCAAGTGAGACTCTTTTGGATTTTCCTGAAAACGAGCACATAGCCCTACACTGAAAACAATGTCAGGTCTACTGGTAGTAAGATACAAGAGTGAACCAATCATACCCCTATACAACTTCTGATCAACTGATGAACCAGGTTCATCAATATCTAATTTAGTGGCAGTTGCAATAGGTGTATCTATTTCTTTAGAATCCTCCATTTTAAACTTCTTGAATAGTTCTTTTGTAGACTTTTGCTGATGAATCATAGTTCCATTTTGGCTTTGTTTGATCTGCAATCCTAAGAAGAAGTTAAGCTCACCCATCATGCTCATTTCAAATTCACTTCCCATTAGTTTTGCAAAATCTTTGCTTAGCTTGTCAGTTGTGGCCCCAAAGATTATGTCATCAACATAAATTTGTACAACAAGAAGGTCCTTACCTTTTTCCCTTAAGAATAAGGTACTATCTATTTTACCTCTCTTGTACCCATGCTCTAGCAGAAACTTTGACAGTCTTTCATACCATGCTCTCGGTGCCTGTTTGAGTCCATAGAGAGCCTTGTCTAGCTTGTACACATGTTCAGGACATTCTTTGCTTTCAAACCCTAGGGGTTGTTTCACAAACACTTCTTCCTTTAAGTAGCCATTCAGGAAGGCACTTTTGACATCCATTTGGTGAAGAGTGAATTCCATATGTGCTGCAAAGGCTATGAGAAGTCTGATTGCCTCTAGTCTTGCAACTGGAGCAAATGTATCATCATAGTCTATTCCTTCCTCTTGGCTATAACCTTGAACTACTAACCTTGCCTTGTTCCTTGTAACAGTTCCATCTTCATCAAGTTTGTTCCTAAAGAGCCACTTTGTACCAATGACTGATCTGCCCTTGGGTCTTGGAACTAGGTGCCAAACTTGACTTCTTTCAAACTGGTTTAGTTCATCCTGCATTGCATTCACCCAATCTGCATCCTGCAAAGCCTCAACAATATTTTTAGGTTCAATGAAAGATAAGAAAGCATCAAAAGCACACAGATTCTTTAATTGTGATCTGGTTTTGACTCCAGATGTTGGATCAGTGAGAATGTTCTCAATGGGATGAGAACTTTGATACTTGTGAGGTTTTACAACCAACTGGCTTCTGCTGGATGTTTTAGCCATTTGATGAGGAACAGGTTTATGAACAGGTTCCTTCAAGGAGTTTATTTCAATTCCTCTTTGACTTCTCCCCCCTGTCAGGTTGCCCTGTAAGGAAGAACCTGGTCCATCACCTGTTCCTTCTGTAGGTGTCACTTTGATTTGAGCTGATGCTTCAGCCAAGTCTTTGACCAGTCCAATGGCTTCATCTTCATGTTCCTGTCTCTCAGAAAGAATGTTAGTTTCATCAAATACTACATGCACACTTTCTTCTACACATAGAGTTCTTTTATTAAATACTTTATAAGCTTTACTATGTGAAGAATATCCCAAGAATACTCCCTCATCACTTCTGGGATCAAACTTTCCTAGGGAGTCTTTTCCATTATTGTGCACATAGCACTTGCAACCAAATGCCCTAAGATGGGATATATTTGGTTTTCTCTCTTTAAGTAACTCATAGGGAGTCTTCTCTACTAGAGGTTTGGTCATGCATCTATTTATGATGTAACATGCAGTGTTTACAGCCTCTGCCCAGAAACTGTGAGGCAATTTGCTAGATAGTAACATTGTTCTAGCCATATCCTCAAGAGTTCTATTTTTCCTTTCAACTACTCCATTTTGTTGTGGAGTCCTAGGTGCAGAGAAGTTATTACCTATGCCATTTTCATCACAGAACTCAGCAAACTTAAAGTTTTCAAACTCAGTTCCATGATCAGACCTAATGGATGCAAGTTGATTTCCTAATTGTTTATGAGTTTTCCTAACAAATGCAGAAAACATGTCAAATGCTTTATCTTTGGAAGTTAGAAATAAAACCCAGGTGAATCTAGAATAGTCATCAACTAGCACCATTACATACTTCTTTCCACCTCTGCTCATGGTTCTCATTGGACCACATAGATCCATATGAACCAGTTCCAACGTGTTGGACGAAC
>NW_017670247.1:1820716-1823560 GCF_001879085.1 Nicotiana attenuata | reverse complement strand
TGCATAAATTAAGAACACAGAGATTTTTACGTGGAAAACACCTGGCTCAAAAGGTGAAAAAACCACGACCTACTATTCAGTAGGATTTTCCCAAACTTCCACTAAAATCACTGAGCCAAAACAGCATTTACAAATCTCTTGTAAACCTAAGGATTAAACTCTAATCCCAGTGTGGCACACAGCCTCAACTGCTGCGACACTTTAGAGTTAACTCTAACTTGAATACTCAAAGTTACCTAATACAATTGCTTCTATAAAAGCTGAAAGGTACAATTTTAAAACACCTACTACAATTGAACTAGAATAAAAGAAAGACACGATGGAATTGGTTCTTCTATCTTGTCCAAGTAGCTTCAGGTTTGCACACTTGAATCTCACGTAAATTGCTTGCAAAAAGCCTTGCTATTTTGCTCTTCAATTTAGTTTCACTTCTGCGTTTGTGTGCTTCCTGTAAAAGAGAACAATCATTATTATTTATAGAGTTAGTAATCAGAGTTTGATTAAAACTCGAATTGCTGATCCTTCATCAAATTCCAGTCTTAGAACAATTCAAACTCTAATCCTTATTCTTTATCCGGATGTAGTTCTCCTCACATAAGGAGACTTCAACTCCTTATCCTATGCAACCTTTTCGATCAACTAAGAAGATATTGTTGCTGACCCTTGAGACTTATCTTCACACGTATGTCACGTGTATAAGTATATCAGCACTGTGTCTGTCTCACATGATGGACCTGGTTCATGACTAAGTTCATTTTGTCAATCTTCAAAACTTCATCTGAACTTGGGCCAACACAAAATAAGACCCACCCCTTAAGAGAAATTCCAAGACAATTCAGCTATCCTAAAGTGACCTTATCTAGCATCAATTGGGACTAACAATTTCCCTCAATACACATGAATCATTAACAACATTTACTCTTCACCATGGATCAAGTGCGACACAAGAGCATCAAGAGTTGACTCAACACATCAAAGGACTCTTTCTAGTACTTTAGTCATTGTGGAACCCAAACTCACACATCCTCGGCTCTCCCTAAGCAAACCTCACCTTTAGAATAGTGGCACTCAGAACGAGGTTAATGGAAATTCTCTCATCCCTCTCAAAGAAAAGTCACAAGTCCGGCACTAAGTACCATATGCTTGCCCCTTATGTGAGTCACCACTAATCTAAGCTTCATTCAACTAGAGATCATATAGGGCTTTTGTGGAGACATAGTGAAGGCTTTTGGTTCCGGGTAGGCAATGTTTGGTCTAAGTAGGTTCCATCTTCCCCTAAGCACTTCTTTTGTTTCATTTGGGCACAGATTCACTTGACTCTTTGAGTCTTTTCACTTCTTTCAAGGGGTAAGAGAGACACACTGTCACTCTTTTTTTTTCTTTTCACAATTTTTCACACCTTTCATTCTTTGCTTTTCTTGAATCCCTTTTTTATTCTTTTCCACATTGAGTATTCTTTTTGTCTTTTTGCTTTTCTTTCTTTTTCATTGCCTTTCCTTTTCTTCATTTTGTACCTTTTTACCACTTTGTTGCAATCCTCGTCTCTCCCCCCAAACTTATACTTTTGCCATGTGCTAAGGAAAGATCGGGTGCCAAGAGAGGGTATCTTTTAGAACTGGTAAAGGCTTGTGTTGGCCCAAGTTCAGATGAAGTTTTGAAGATTGACAAAATGAACTCAGTCATGAACCAGGTTCATCATGTGAGACACCGTGTTGATATGCTTGCACATGTGACATACGCGTGAAGAAGATAAGTCTCAAGGATCAGCAACAATATCTTCTAAATTGATCGAAAATATTGCATACAGGATAAGGAGTTGAAGTCTCCTTATGAAAAGAGAATTATATCCGGATCAAGGATATGGATTAGGAGTTAGAGTTGTTCTTGGACTCGAATTGTCAAAGGATCCACAATTCGAGTTCTTATCAAACTCTGATTACTAACTCTATAAAAATAACGATTGTTCTCTTTTACAGGTGTTGCATATAAGCAGAAGTTAAGCATATTTGAGAGCAAAAAGATCAAGTCTGATTTGCAAGCAATATATGCGAGATACAAGTGTGCACGTCTGAAGCTACATGAACTAAGATAGAAGAACCAGTTTCATCATTGTGTTTATTCTAAGTCTAGTTCAATTGTAGTAGGTTTTCATATTGCACCTTTCAGCTTTCATAGAAGCAATTGTAATAGGTATATTGAGTATTCAAGTTAGAGTTAACTTGAAAGTGTCGCAACAGTTGAGGCTGTGTGCTAAACTGGGATTAGAGTTAATCCTTAGGTTTACAAAGAGTTTTGTAAATGCAGTTTTTGGCTCAGTGATTTTAGTGGAGTTCGGGAAAATCCTACCGAGTAGTAGGTCGTGGTTTTTTCACCTTTTGAGCCAGGTGTTTTCCATGTAAAAATCTCTGTGCACTTTACTTTCAGCATTTATTATTCCGCAAACTGCTGTAGTTAGAACACTTAGAAGAACCAGGTTCTTCTAACGCGAAAATTAGGTACCACACAAATCACCCCTTCTTGTGTGGTATTGACGTTTATAACACCAATTGGTATCAGAGCAGGTTATCCTTGAAGAGGTTAACACCTTAGGAAAAGATCAATATGAGTGCACCACCTGGGAACTGGGAAGGGCAATCCACTGCCAGGCCTCCTCTCTTCAATGGTCTCTACTACTCCTGGTGGAAAAACAGAATGAGGGACCATATAATGGGCGAAGACTATGAGCTTTGGGATATCATCACTGATGGTCCTTTAGCCACAACCAAGAAGAATGCTGAAGGAGTGGATGTTCCAAAGACAAGAGTAGATTGTACTGCTGAAGATCTAAGGAAATGGGAGAAAAAT
>NW_017670247.1:1530501-1536087 GCF_001879085.1 Nicotiana attenuata | reverse complement strand
CGAAGTTAGTAAATATGTATTTTTCCTTTAGAAATAGAGCTACTTTTCACTTAAGTCTGGTATTCTAAATCTTTAGAGAACTGGATTTAATCAAGAACTCAGAGGTCCAAATAGAGGTACATGAAAATAAGAAGGTCATTAGATATGTATCCAATACATTTAACATATTCTAACTACAACATATATTTCGATATGCATAACAAATACATAGATAGACAATTAAAGCAAGAAACAATATATAAATCTTACTGCTGCCTTTAGTCGTGTTTCTGAAAATTGAACATTCTTCAAGTCACTTAGATCTTAACTGAACCTTCTGCTTTCCCCGATAGGTTATAAGATTGTCCTCTTGAAACCTACTATTTTAGCTTCAATGTTCCTGTCTTTTTACTCCAATCCTTGAGACCTTAAATGTGTTTGAGACGTGCTAATTATGTGTTAACTTGTGGAGGGATCTGTGAGCCTTTATTTGTCTTTGTATGTTCCCTTATGTGCGGTCCTATTTGTTATGCATGTCGCTTAGCATTTTATCCTTTAAACCTGAGGGTTCAGCCTTGTCCTTAACACATAGGAATAGTGGTCCTAAATACCCTCCAGGACTTATAGGACGGGACGGGTAATAGCACGCAATAAGTAACGATATCATTCCGCGCTTTAATACCTTAACGGGGTGGGAAGGGTAGATNTCTATCAATTCAAAGCTCCATAAACAAATTCATGCAAAGAGCTAGAGTTAAAATCCACAAATATCAATCAAAACACCACACGTCAAACCCTATGGTAAACTACTCCATAATCATGTAGAAATTCATCACAAATAAAGTTGAAGAATAAGAAAACATGAATTCAACCCAAACTTGGGTGTTGAGTTGAGTAAAGAATGATGAATCCTTGTGCTTTGAGTCTCAAATGCTCTTCCAATCTTCCGTAGGTCAAAAGTCCCTTCAAAAATGCCTTTTTGGTGTATATATACCATGTAAGAGTGGGCCGGGACGAAACTAACATTTCCAAGCCGAAACAGGAAAATACTCCAAGAAAATTGTACAAGCACGCCGCGCCGTGCACTGCCTCACGCGGTGTGCTAGTTTGAAAGTTAAGAGAGCAATTTCTGACGGACATCAGTAGATTTACACTGCTGCCCCGCACCATGCGCAGCCCCACGCATTGCGGCTGTGTATATTTTATAGAGTATTTTGTTTTCGTCAATTTTTGATATCCATACCTTGCTCCTGACCCCTGAACGTGATCCCAACTTAGTTTCTTGGGCTTTTACTTAGACTTCAAAGCTCCAACTTGTTCAAATTAACTCCAAATTATCTTTATAGCTCAAATTCATTTCATGAAAGGCATAAAACACGTAAAAAGCGCAAATCACCATTAATTAAGTTCAACCACAAGTAAAATGCATTGATTTGACTGCAAACTATGACTAAAACACGGGTTTCTAGCCTACTATCACGCACGCAACGAGACAATGCGGGTTATGTCGGGGATGATTTGTGATGGCTTGGGGGAATTGTTATTGATGATATTTGTATGGTGGTGTGACCTTCTTGTGTGTGTCATTCATATTGTGGGTTTTTATGTGTTGTTTTCAATGTGCTACTGGGTGTCTCTAATTCTAACTTTTGACTTGAACTATGATAGTACACTTGGACAAGCATACACCATAACATGTCACCTATATCAGTCCAGGAGTATGAATCTTGATGTTTATTGAATATGTGCATGTATTATTGTATACCTACATTCTGTGTTTGGATTGGACTGTTGGAATGTGAGTTGTCCGTGCGGATATGAGGTATTGTTACTATTGGCACGTGAGTTATCCGTGCAAATATAAGATAATGTTACTATTGGCATGTGAGTTGTCCATGCATATATGAAGTATTAATGGTATAGGTACGTGAGTTGTCCGTGCGATTGTAATTTATTATATGGGCATGAGATGCCATGTGACTATGATTCGTGATTTGGGACCCGTGATTTGTGATTACGAGGTGTGGTACCTCGGGGGTGATTCTTGTGTTAACCTCGTGGGAGAACGGTTGATTATATGGTTGTCATTTGTTTTCCTTAATTGGTCTCACTAGTACTTCGATTGTGTTCTGATTACCTTGCTGTATTATCATCTATTTACTTCTTATTGCTATTTGTTGCTTCTACTTCCCATTGCTAGCGTTATATTGTTATTCTTTCCATGTTTAGCCTTGCATTGGTATTCGTTCCTGTGTTAGTCCTATATAAATACTTGCACAGGTTATTATATCTAGTGGGTGTCTCGACTGTACCTTGTCACTACTCTACCGAGGTTAGTCTTGATACCTACTGGATACCGCTATGGTGTACTCATACTATGCTTCTTCACATTTTTGTGCATATCCAGGTACCTCTGAGTGTATCGGTCTTTAGCTAGCTATTGGAGGTTTGCTACAGAGATTTCAAGGTATACCTGCCATTGCGTTTGCAGGCCTCATAGTCGTCTTCTGGAGTTTTACTTTGTTATTTTCCTTCCAAACAGTGTTGTATTTGATATTCTTAGTTAATCTTAGAAAGGCTTATGACTTCGTACTACCGGTTTTGGGATATTGTATATCTATTGATAGTTGTTGGTTGTGTATGCAATTACTGGTTCATGTTAATGGTTAAATGGTTTAAATTTATTAATAACTTGGCATGTGTGGGGCTTACCTAGTCATAGGGACTAGGTGCCATCACGACATCCTACGGTGGGAATTTGGGGTCGTGTCAAGTTGGTATCACAACTCTAGGTTCAAAGGTGCTACAAGTCATAAGCAAGTTTAGTAGAGAATTACGGATTGGTACAGAGACGTCCGTGATTATCTTCGAAAGGATACGAAACTGTTAGGAAACTTAACTTCTTTCATTCCTATTGTGCGGATTTATTGATTTTGGAATTTGATCCTTTGTCATTCTATTATCTCATAGATAGTGAGGACACGAGCTGTAGTTACTGATAATGTAGCCCCCAAAGCCGGTGTTGGTTGAGGCCTGGGTAGAGGCAAAGTCCAAGGAAGAGCACGTGCTACAGCTAGAGCACCTGCTAGAGCAGCAGATGAGGAGCCACCAGCAGCTTCGGTTAGGGAGCAGGCACGGGAGGCGCCTGTTGTTACTCCTAGACTTCAGGAGACTTTATCGCAGTTCTTGAGCAAGTTTGGTACATTGTCTCAGGCGAGATTGATCCCGGTTGTACCAGCTACTTCACAGACCGGGGGAGGAGTATATTCCAGTTGTGAGGAGCAGCGTATAGGTGGTGGCAGGCTTACGAGGAGGGTAGGCCAATTGATGTAGCGCCACTCACTTGGGCTCTGTTTTCAGAGATATTTTAGAAGGGTTTGTTCCCCATACCCTCCGGGATGTGTGGCACACAAAGTTTGAGCAGCTGCGCCGAGGAACTATGACAGTGTCGGAGTACGCCATCATATTCAACAAGTTATCCCGACATGAACCTATCGTGGTTTCTACAGTTAGTGAGTGAGTCCGCAGATTTATCGAGGGGCTCAGTTAGACAGTTATGGTCTTAGATTTATCATGGCTCGAGAGTTGGAGATAGATACTCCATTCTAGAAGGTTGTAGAGATCGCTCGGAGGATGGAGGGTATGTCGGGCCAGAGAGGGAGGACAGGGAGGCTGAGAGCCTCGTGGACCGCGAGAATCAACTGATCCCTATTTTGGAGGCAGGGTGCATCATGGTAGAGGTTTTGTGAGTCAGCCCGTTCAGTCTCATTTCAGGTTTCACGTGGTGCTTTAGATATCTATGGGTCCCAGAGTACCCATTCTGGACAGCTTCCACAGCCACGTCAGCAGAGACGCTGCTTTAAGAATAGGGATACCAGGCACATGGTGAGGAATTTTCCCTGACTTTGGGCGGGTGTACCACACTAGAGTATTCAGGCTGTGGGTTCCGTTCCAGTTGCTGCTACATCGGCACTTCCAACTAGGGGTAGAGGTCAGGCGGGTAGAGGTCGTCCTAGAGAGGGAGGCCATGCTCGTTGTTATGCTTTTTCTGGTTAGACTAAGGTTGCTACACCGGATGATGTCATTACATGTATGGTTTTGCTTGGTCATAGAGATGCATTAGTATCATTCTGATCCGGCCCCATGTATCTGTAAGATTCATCCTACCTTGCATCATATATGGTTGTATTTCGTTATTCTTGTACTTTGCTTATGTGCTTCCGCCAGTTGAGGGGTTTTATTGTGAAAACCGTGTCTATCGTTCTAGTTTGGTGGCTATTGAGGGTCATGAGGCTTGGTTGGCCTTTAGTTAGTTAATACAATAGGGTTTGATATGATTTCTGGGTGATTTGGCCACGACTTGTGATTTAGGTGCTCTCTAGGTAAGGGAAGCCTATTAACTATTGCGGCTTTGTTCTACGAATTAGAGTTAGTAGAAGTTTTTTAGTTTTCGGGATGGTTATCTTGCTTGTTATTCTAAGTGGAGGAAGGGAACCTTGTGTTCTTTGTGTATAAGTATGTTTGTACTGGTGTAGGTGCCGTAGTGGGGTCATGTTATGGTAAGATTTGTTGTGGAGGTTGCGTGCGACTTGCTTCTTCCTTGTGGATTTGATACGTAGTATGGTACTGATGGGAGTTGTACCTGTTGGACTCGTTTGATAGCTTTCATATGTTTCTCTTTCCATGTTCAGTGATATTCCAGTTGTGCTTGTGAGGTTTGGATTGCGATGTATGTGCCCAGGTGGCGTTTGGTATGGCATGTTGGTCGAGTGAGTATTTATGAGTATCACATGTTTTTTACATCATTATCAGTGATGGGGAGGTTTGGAACAAAGTTCTAGTTGATATGAGGCTATATACCACTACCTTTTTTTGTAATGGGTAGTTATTACGGTTAGAGTGGTTTCTATGGGCATAAGGTTGATGTGTTACTCGTGTGGTTAGTGTTGTACCCTATTTTGCACTAGTCAATATAGGATTCAACTTGTGGTTTCTCTGTTGTTGATGAAAGAGAGTCACCACCTAATATTTGAAGGTATACTAGGGTACCTATTTAATTACTAAGTCATGTTCTTTATTGGCCTTCTAACTGGTGAGATTATGGGTAAGGGTTCTTGTTATTCTAAGGGAAGGTGTTGGCACCCCTTAAAATCTACCCGAGGTAGCTCCTTAAGATTTAGACTAAGTTTGGGGTAAATTATTTGTAAAATGCTTTGATTAATAATAAGGAAAGGCTGCTTACTGTACACTTAAGGATGGTATTGATAGAATGACTGCGGAGTCTTAAAGGGATATGAAATTATGAAAGGGTTCATGAGAGATGTCAAAATAGTTCTGAAATTGGCACATAAGCGTTCTAGACTTAATAAGTGTATAAAAGAGATTGAGTTATGAAAACACTTCGATTTGGGGGATGATTATTTACCTAGTGATAAAAGGATATTTTAGAGAAAGCATATATAGAATTTACCTTAGATCCGAAGGATTTTTAAAGAAAGGGTCGTTTGCTGGAAATTCCTTAAAGGCGATGATTTTCTAAAGTTCTGATTTTCTTTTGAAAGTAAAAATAGTAAGTTAGAAATTCTAGTATTTTTACCTTTAAGAAAT
>NW_017670247.1:1398066-1530388 GCF_001879085.1 Nicotiana attenuata | reverse complement strand
TATCCAATACATTTAACATATTCTAACTACAACATATATTTCGATATGCATAACAAATACATAGATAGACAATTAAAGCAAGAAACAATATATATATATATATATATATATATATATATATATATATATATATATATATATATATATATGGTAGAGGAAATTATATACTGACGTGGTGGCTTTACTTAGCAAATAATTCATATAGGAAACCTTTCGTTGTCATTAAACACTAAACCCTCAAAGAACTGGATGTGTCAATGAATCAAGAGCTAAGGAGGGAACCCCACTCAAGGTCGATACTCCCTTTGGATCCCCTGAAACTTCAAAGTTCCCAAGGGACTCAAGGCCCAGGGTAATGCTTGTGCCGGGGAGGGCAGCCCAACCTAGAGTCGAACTCCTCTCCCAAATACCCTTAATCACTAACGACATATTTTCCTTATGGGTTTAAGTGCCAATGAGGCCCTTCCAATGCGAACTAAATACTATAGTGATACCTACCACACCATATATATTTTCTTTTAGTGAAAATAACACGATAGAATACAAATGGTTATTATACTAACTAGAGGACTTCATATCAGGGAAACCTAAGGGAGAGGGGCTAGATTCAGAATATAAATAGACACAAAGAGGTTTTATAGTCACTCCATTGCAGGGATTCACCACTAAGGCATGTGTCACGACCCAAACTGGAGGGCCATGACTAGCACCCGGCCATACTTACCGAGCACCAACATACATTTTATCTAACCTTCTTTATTATATTTTAGGGCTGACGAGATCAATATAAATGGTAGACATGGGTCGTGGACAACCAACAATAAAATATGATGGCATGAACATACATAACATGGGATGACTAGACAATCAAGAAACTATATATAAGGTACGAGCTACCACGCTACCATGAGAGACTATGCAACAAAAATCAGCCGACAAGGCCAACCAAACTATACATGAGTCGACACCTGTCTATGAGCCTCTAAAGGAACATAAGTGTTGCAACATAGCCGGAACAGGGCCCCGACATACCCATAATGTCTATAACAAAAATGCATACCAAGACCACGGCAAGTCCGAAGAAGGGATCTCGCTAATCACCGCTGAACTGGACAGCCTACTATGGTGGGGGAGCTGCGCCTGCCTGTCTATCAGGACCTGCAGCACGACATGCAGCGTCCACAAATAAAAGGACGTCAGTACGAATAAAGTACTGAGTATGTATGGCAGGGAACCATAAGTACGAACAATAATGTAAGTAGGGATAGAGAATAAACAACCTGTAACATCTGGGAACCTCTGAGGGCTACTGACATGAAATGCGTGATACATATGTATATATACATAAACTTTTAAAACATACGCCTCTGTGGGCATCATCATCATCATATCGTACCCGGCCGTAATAGGCTCGGTAAAAACGTACCCGGCCATCATAAGGCTCGGTAGAATCGTACCCGGCCACGTGGAGCTCCGTAAAACCCAACTGATCCGTGGTTGCACAATAGGTGCCATACCCGGCCGTCTATAGTGCGGCTCGGTAGAGTAAAATAGATACATATATATAATGCATGCTCGACTCATGGACTCACGTTCTAAACCTTTCGGAGTGACGTAAGGTCGGTATCCTGTGTACACGTTATTAGGACTAACTCTTCACCATGAACCTTATAAGAATCAGGAAGTACCAATAACATTGATAACATAAGAATAAGAGAAGCAAAATCAACATAAATCGTTCCATAAGAGGGGAAACAATGTAAGTACTGCTAGCTTCTAAGAGTAGAGTATCTTTGGAAGCTCGTTCATTACATTATGTATAATCGGAGTCGTGCAAAGGAAGGAAAGGGATAGCCTCACATACCTTGTATATACTGCCCCAATCTCAAGCTAAGCAATTTTCACGACTCCTTAGTCTTTAATAAGAGAAACGATACTATAGTTATCATTCGAGCGTCATAACTATTATGTATCGACCACAACCTATTATACGATGAAACGGACAGCACCTCCCCTATATATATGACTTCACACAATTCCAAAAAATCACCAAACATCCTGAACAACATCAATAATAATCATATTGAGCCTCCCAAAACAGTCAACGCACAACCTAATCACTTCATACATACGACGGCTACCATAGTCGTTTCAAACGACCCGGAAATGTTACGAAGAACTACCAGCCCACAAACCTACATCTATATGGTGTTTCTCCACACCCTTCCTCCTCCAAAACTCTACAAAACAGTAGTAAAACACGCAGCCCAACAGCAACAAAAAACAGTCCACAAAACAGTCCGCTACAAGTGAATAACTCGAACTCACGGCTTCCAATCACCGTCCCGTGAGTTCTTACATGTATAGAACGAATTACCATGAATTCACAGCATAATAAATGTATGAAAGATAGCAGTAAACTCACCTTACTTGTTGGATAACTCAGCCCTTATCTTGGTTCTTCAAATTCTAGGGTTTACCCGCAATTTGAACTTGAAAGAGAGGGAAAATCAATTAGGGTTTGTGGATAATTTTTGGGAGGAAGTTTGCAGGGGTTTAGGTCTGGTTATTTGTGAAATATAATGAGAGATATATTTCAGGAGATAAGCCTTTTAATGGGCTCTTTGGCCGACCCGAAATTGCCTATTTTTGGGCTATCATTTAACCAAGTAGGTGACACACCTACTTGTCACCTAGCAGCTTGTGCAGTCTCGCAAAAATTCCTATATCTCTCTACTCCAATGTTGTATTGATAAATGGTTTAAGGCGTTGGAAACTAGACTCATAGATCTTCAATTTGGTGGGTAGATCACCCCGTAATTCCAAGTATATTGGGAGAAAATCTTAATAACATTTGACCTAAAGTTTAAGTAAAACTATGAACCTAAGTTGCGACAACTCTTGTCGACTTTTGTTTCATAACTCGTTTGACTTCAAGACTATGATACGGATATTTTATGATTCATATACCTTAAAATAAGACCTCTTGATAGTATTAAGCACCCCTAGGTTTACCCAAAAATACGGCTGACAACATCCTTGATTCGTTTAACTTCTAATACTTGTTAACCACCCTTATACACCTTTGTATCATTTAAGACCAATAAGATTAACCTCTTATCATCTTAAAGATAATCTCTTCATGGATTTACGTCAACGACCTTATGGCATGAACTAACGTATGTGAATATGGGTTGTAACACCCTTCCCCCCTTAGGAACTTCGTCCTCGAATGTAAGGGTTTATGGGGAGTCCAAATCATCGTGGATTCCAATGGAAATTCCCGGTCAATCTTCCCCTATAAAATGGTTAGTAGCAAAACTTGCAAGTAGTTAAGCCCAACGTATGGCCTCACAAGGCTACATAAAGCATTATGGACATGTACATTATCTACATATCCCCATTTTGTATTAAGGAAGAGTATTTTCAAGTTATTGCTTACCTCATAGAGCCGTTTCACCTTCCAATGTATCCTGCGTTCCACCAGCATCCTTGTTATCTTCATTCTGGAATAGGTAAGGTTATTTAGACCTCATCTCCTCTTCCGCTTCCCATGTCATTTCTTCCATATTCTTTGTTCCTCCACAATACTTTGACAGAAGCTACATATTTTGTTCTCAGCTTGCGGACTTGTCGATCTAATATAGCCACTGGCACTTCATCATATGATAGATCCTCTGTAACTTGTACATCATTGATGGGGACAACTCGAGAAGGGTCTCCAATACATTTCCTCAACATAGCTATATGGAATACCGGATGGACAAATTCCAATTCGGATGGCAATTCTAACTCATAAGCAACCTGTCCAATTCGTCGAAGAATTTTGTACGGACCGATATACCGTGGAATCAGCTTACCCTTCTTCCCAAAATGCATAACACCCTTCATCGGTGAGATCCTCAGGAAAACCCAATCACCAACCTCAAACTCCAGATCACGACGTCGGACATCAGAATAAGACTTTTGCCTGCTTTGTGCCGTCCTCAATCGCTCCTGTATCACTTTCACCTTCTCAATGGCTTGGTGAATCAAATCTGGCCCATATAATTCTGTTTCACCGACTTCGAACCATCCAACTGGTGATCTACATCTCCTCCCGTATAGTGCCTCGTATGGGGCCATTTTAATACTGGAATGGTAGCTATTATTGTAGGAAAATTCTATGAGTGGAAGATGGTCATCCCAATTTCCCTTAAAATCTAGAACACATGCTCGTAGCATATCTTCAAGTGTCTGAATGGTACGTTCAGCCTTTCCGTCAGTCTGTGGATGAAATGTAGTGCTGAGATTCACTTGTGTGCCTAAACCCTTCTGAAAAGACCTCCAAAAGTTAGCCGTAAATTGAGCTCCTCGGTCTGATATAATAGATATTGGTACACCATGAAGCCTAGCAATCTCATTGATATACAACTTCGTATAATCTTCAGCCGTGTAATTTGTCTTAACTGGCAGAAAATGGGCATATTTTGTAAGTCGATCAATTATCACCCAGATGGAGTCAAACTTATGATAAGAGCGAGGTAACCCAATAATGAAGTCCATATTAATCACCTCCCATTTCCAGGTCGGAATCTCTATATTCTGAAGCAATCCACCGGGTTTTGATGTTCGATCTTGACTTGTTGACAATTAGGACACTAGGCTACAAATTCTGCAATAGACTTCTTCATGTTATCCCACCAATACTGCTCCTTAATGTCATGATACATCTTTCTCGAGCCGGGTTGGATGGAATATCGGGATTGATGAATCTCATTCATAATCTTATCTCGCAACCCTGCCATATTAGGCACACATAATCGGCCCTGGCATCTTAGTGCCCCATCTCCTCCGATCTCAAAAGCTGTAATTTTACACTGCTGAATGCTCTCTCTCAATCGTACTAAGATAGGATCTTCATATTGCCGTGCTTTTTCCTCGGCTACCAAAGATGACTCTGATGTATTATGTACAGTAACACCTCTATCATCAGAATCTAACAATCTGATTCTCATATTGGCTAGCTGATGAAGCTCTTTAGTCAACCCCCATCTACCTGCCTCAATATGTACTAAGCTTCCCATTGACTTACGGCTGAGAGCGTCTGCCACAACATTGGCTTTACCGGGATGATACAATATCTCGACGTCGTAGTCTTTCAGTAATTCAAGCCACCTACGCTGCCTCAAATTCAACTCTTTCTGCTTGAAGATGTATTGTAAACTCTTGTGATATGTGTAGATGTCAACATGGACGCCGTATAAGTAGTGCCACCAAATCTTCAAAGCATATATTGCTGCAGTCAATTCCAAATCATGGGTTGGATAATTCTTTTCATGCTTCTTCAATTGTCTTGATGCATAGGCAATCACCTTCTCACGTTGCATCAATACGCACCCCAAACCTATACCTGAGGCATCACAATATACCACATAACCTTCTGGTCCTTCAGGAAGAGTGAGCACTGGTGCGGATGCCAATCGATTCTTCAACTCCTGAAAACTTCGTTCACAAGCGTCAGACCACTGGAACTTAGTAGCTTTCTATGTTAACTTAGTCAATGGTGCTGATATAGAGGAAAACCCTTCAACAAATCGCCTATAATATCCTGCTAGCCCTAGGAAGCTGCGGACTTCTGATGGTGTTGTAGGTCTCGGCCAATTCTTTACTGCATCGATCTTCTGAGTGTCGACACTAATACCCTCGTCAGATATCACATGACCAAGGAATGCTACTAAGTTCAGCCAAAATTCACATTTGGAGAGCTTAGCATATAACTTACGATCCTGAAGTGTCTGTAATACTATCCGCAAGTGGCCCGCATGTTCCGCCTCCGAACGAGAATACACCAAAATGTCATCAATGAATACAATCACGAACACATCAAGATAGGGCCTGAATACAGTATTCATAAGATCCATAAAAGCTACTGGGGCATTTGTTAGCCCGAATAACATCACCAAGAACTCAAAGTGCCCATATCTTGTCCGGAAGGCCGTCTTTGGAATATCCTTCTCCTTGACCCTCACCTGATGATACCCTGAACATAAGTCAATCTTGGAGAAATACTTGGCACCCTGGAGTTGGTCAAACAGGTCGTCAATCCTTGGAAGTGGATACTTGTTCTTTACAGTAAACTTATTCAACCGTTGATAGTCGATACACATCTGTAACGACCCATCTTTCTACCGCACGAACAGGACTGGCGCACCCCAAGGTGAAGTGCTAGGCCTAATGAAGCCCTTATCCAGTAAGTCCTTCAACTGCGCCTTCAAATCTTGCAACTCTGCCGGGGTCATTCTGTACGGAGAGATAGAGATCAGTTGAGTGTCAGGCAACACATCAATGCTAAACTCAATCTCCCTCTGAGGAGGAAGGCCTGGGAGTTCATCTGGGAAAATATCTGGAAATTCATTGACCACGGGGATTGATTGTAGAGTTGGCGGCTTCGCCTCCGCATCCCTAACACGAACGAGATGATAAATTTAACCTTTTGAGATCATTTTCCTTGCCTTAAGATAGGAAATAAACCTACCTTTCGGTGTAGCAATGTTCCCCTTACATTCAATGACGGGTTCACCAGGAAGTTGAAACCTAACCATCTTCGTACCACTGTCAACATTTGCATAGCATGAGGCCAACCAGTCCATTCCCATTATCACATCGAAATCAACCATTTCTAACTCAAATAAATTTGCGAGGTTTGACCACTACAAATCATCACAGTGCAACCTCTATATACCCTTCTAGCAATCACAGAATCTCCTATCGGAGTAGAAACCGCAAGGGGTTTACTTATCAATTCAGGTTCAACGCCAAACTTATTAGCCACAAAGGGTGTAACATATGATAATGTGGATCCCGGATCAATCAATGCATATACATCGTAAGAAAACACAAACAATATACCTGTAACAACATCTGGAGATGACTCGAGATCCTGTCGACCTACTAGAGCATAGGTTCGATTTTGAGCACCACTTGAACTCTGCACTGCACCTCTACCTCTACCTCGACCTGTCGACTGCTGAAAACCCCGTGCTGGAGGTCGAATTGATGAGGAAGAACCAGACACAGATCCAGTCGGCTAAGCCATACCACCACCTCCTCTGTTAGGATAATACCGTATCATATGGCCAGGCTGTCCGCAAGAATAGCACTGATCACAACGTGGTGTTAGGGGTCTCGTCTGATTAGTATCTCTGTGATATTGCGAGCCTGATGCCCGAGAACTCTAACCTGTACCTGAATAGGTAAATGGATCATATCGAGGCCTCTGGAATTGTGGAGGAGCACTAGCTACAGATGGCGCCGAACTCCTCGAAGACTGGGGCCTGACATTGCCTCTGAAGTCATCAGAATACCCTGCAAATCTCGCCCGCTTATGCTGGCCCCTATCCTGCTCCCGATCTACCCTTTCCTGGCGCTTATGATCCTCTAGGGTCTGGGCATAAGCTTGAATACGGGAAATATCCATGCCCTCCACCAAGGAGGTTGTCGTGCACTCATTTATCAGATGTGGTCCCAACCCGTTTACGAACAGATGCACCCTATCACTCATCTCTGCTACCATATGGGGAGCATACCTTGCTAAAGAATCAAACTGCATACTATACTCTCGCACACTCATATTACCTTGTCTAAGGTTCAAGAACTTATCAGCTCTAGCTCGTCGTATCTCAACTGGAAAGTAGTGATGAAGAAAGGCCTCAGAAAATTCCTTCCACACAGCTGGAGGAGTATTTGGACCCCTGGATCTCTCCCAACTATCATACCAGAGAATCGCTAAATCCCGTAGCCGATAAGAAGCCAACTCTACTGCCTCTGTATCACTAGTATGCATAACTCGCAGTGTATGATGAACCTGATCAATAAAAGTCTGCGGGTCCTCCTTCGGATCTGATCCGGTAAACACAGGAGGGTCTAAATTAATAAAATCATGAACTCTCGTACTAACTGGTTTATCAGCAGCACCTGTATTCTGCCTCTGAGCCTGAGCAGCTACCAAGCTAGTCAATAACTGCAAAGCACTCCGCATATCCTGGTTTGTAGTGCCAGACGGAGGAACTGGAGGTGCTGGGTTCCTCCTAATATCCTCTGGAGGAGACGGAGTAGATGAGGTATGAGACGACATCTCACTCTGAGCCTCACTTTGGCCCGCTCTGCCTTGGGGCACCTGACTGGTACCCTCTCCCGCAGCGGTATCAAGCCGTCTACTAATTGTTTGCTTACTAGTCGAAGGCATCGCTGAAAGAAAACAAGGTGAATATTAAAGATGAACACTTACGACTCAACTCTACGCACGATCTAGATTCAGGAAGAAGGTAACAACCCTAGATGTCATGTAGCCTCCTGATTATAAATGTGGCGCGCTACACATCCATAATCAAGACTCTACTAGACACGGCTCATAGACAATCCCTAGGACAGACTTGCTCTGATACCAAGTTTGTCACGACCCAAACTGGAGGGCCATGACTAGCACCCGGCCATACTTACCGAGCACCAACATACATTTTATCTAACCTTCTTTATTATCTTTTAGGGCTGACAAGATCAATATAAATGGTAGACATGGGTCATGGACAACCAACAATAAAATATGATGGCATGAACATACATAACATGGGATGACTAGACAATCAAGAAACTATATATAAGGTACGAGCTACCACACTACCATGAGAGACTATACAACAAAAACCAGCCGACAAGGCCTACCAAACTATACATGAGTCGACACCTGTCTATGAGCCTCTAAAGGAACATAAGTGTTGCAACACAGCCGGAACAGGGCCCCGACATACCCATAATATCTATAACAAAAATGCATACCAAGACCAAGCCAAGTCCGAAGAAGGGATCTCGCCAATCACCGCTGAACTGGACAACCTACTATGGCGGGGGAGCTGCGCCTGCCTGTCTATCAGGACCTGCAGCACGACATGCAGCGTCCACAAATAAAAGGACGTCAGTACAAATAAAGTACTGAGTATGTAAGGCAGGGAACCATAAGTACGAACAGTAATGTAAGCAGGGATAGAGAATAAACAACCTGTAACATCTGGGTACCTCTAAGGGCTACTGACATGAAATGCGTGATACATATGTATACATAAACTTTTAAAACATACGCCTCTGTGGGCATCATCATCATCATATCGTACCCGGCCATAATAGGCTCGGTAAAAATGTACCCGGCCACGTGGAGCTCGGTAAAACCCAACTGATCAGTGGTTGCACAATAGGTGTCGTACCCGGCCGACTATAGCGTGGCTCGGTAGAGTAAAATAGATACATATATATATAATGCATGCTCGACTCATGGACTCACGTTCTAAACCTTTCGGAGTGACGTAAGGTCGGTATCCTCTGTACACGTTATTAGGACTAACTCTTCACCATGAACCTTATAAGAATCAGGAAGTACCAATAACATTGATAACATAAGAATAAGAGAAGCAACATCAACATCAATCGTTCCATAAGAGGGGAAACAATGTAAGTACTGCTAGCTTCTAAGAGTAGAGTATCTTTGGAAGCTCGTTCATTACATTATGTACAATCAGAGTCGTGCAAAGGAAGGAAAGGGATAGCCTCACATACCTTGTATATACTGCCCCAATCTCAAGCTATGCAATTTTCACGACTCCTTAGTCTACAATAAGAGAAACGATACTATAGTTACCATTCAAGTGTCATAACTATTATGTATCGACCACAACCTATTTTACGATGAAACGGACAGCACCTCCCCTATATATATGACTTCACACAATTCCAAACAATCACCAAACAGCCTAAACAACATCAATAATAATCATATTGAGCCTCCCAAAACAGTCCACGCACAACCTAATCACTTCATACATACGACGGCCACCGTAGTCGTGTCAAACGACCCGGAAATGTTATGAAGAACTACCAGCCCACAACCCTACATCTATATGGTGTTTCTCCATACCCTTCCTCCTCCAAAACTCCACAAAACAGTAGTAAAACACGCAGCCCAACAGCAACACAAAACAGTCCACAAAACAGTCCGCTACAAGTGAATAACTCGAACTCACGGCTTCCGATCACCGTCCCGTGAGTTCTTACATGTATAGAACGAATTACCATGAATTCACAGCATAATAAATGTATGAAAGATAGCAGTAAACTCACCTTACTTGTTGGATAACTCAGCCCTTATCTTGGTTCTTCAAATTCTAGGGTTTGCCCGCAATTTGAACTTGAAAGAGAGGGAAAATCAATTAGGGTTTGTGGATAATTTTTGGGAGGAAGTTTGTAGGGGTTTAGGTCTGGTTATTTGTGAAATAAAATGAGGGATATATTGCAGGAGATAAGCCTTTTAATGGGCTCTTTGTCTGACCCGAAATTGCCTATTTTTGGGCTATCATTTAACCAAGTAGGTGACCCACCTACTTCTCACCTAGCAGCTTGTGCATTCTCGCAAAAATATCTACATCTCTCTACTCCAATGTCGTATCGATAAATGGTTTAATGCGTTGGAAACTAGACTCACAGATCTTCAATTTGGTGGGTAGATCACCCCGTAATTCCAAGTATATTGGTAGAAAAGCTTAATAACATATGACCTAAAGTTTAAGTAAAACTATGAACCTAAGTTGCAACAACTCTTGTCGACTTTTGTTTCATAGCTCTTTTGACTTCAAGACTATGATACGAATATTTTATGATTCATATACCTTAAAATACGACCTCTTGAGAGTATTAAGCACCCCTAGGTTTACCGAAAAATACGGCTGACAACATCCTTGATTCGTTTAACTTCTAATACTTGTTAACAACCCTTATACACCTTTGTATCATTTAAGACCAATAGGATTAACCTCTTATCATTTTAAAGATAATCTCTTCATGGATTTACGTCGACGACCTTATGGCATGAACTAACGTATGTGAATATGGGTTGTAACAGCATGACATATTCAAACAGGTACTAACAATCATCACTTGGCGACTTAAAGACATCAAGGCAGATTCAAACCAACAGTCATAGTCAACAGTTCTTACAGAGATATGATCAAGGTCATGGGACTGAATTCTTATCATGAGTACCAAAACATGGCACCCCTAGGATCTAAAAGGGTCATGCTTCTAACAGTATTAACAAGTCAATATATTTAGATAATACTAACAAATGAACTTTACTAAGGTTTGAGAGCCAAGTCCAGCTTCAGGTTAACAATAAAAGAGAAGGGCTAGGCATAACTCAAGGTAGAACATGGTATTGCAGAGTTAAAGCAGGGACACTGGTGCCATTCAATCAACTATAATGGGCAAGAATAATGAAACTAGGATCTCACATAAGCTGAGGGAGTTTGCACATTACAGAACCATACCAACATGTTGATAAAGAGAAGATATGGAAGACATTGTATCAAAACAAGTTCAAATTCAAATATAAATCTAGTTCACCATATAGGTATGAAGTGATCATGTTTCAATTATAACTGTTAGTTGACTATAACAGTATGTCCAAATCCTACTTTCATGGAAGTAAGCTAATAATGGATGCATGCAGACTTTACATAGATTTAGCAAGGGTTCAAAGAGATTAAGGACAGGGATGTATTGCACATATATGAGAGGATCTCAAACAGATTATGGACAAACAAACTTAGTTGTGCAGCAGTTATTAGTTGACCTTATCCAAATAAAGTCATGATTCACATTAAGAAGAGGGAAATATTTTGATCTTACAGAATATATATGCAGTAAAGATTCATGAGAAGAAAATAGCTTGATGCAAATACGATAGTTTTTCTATGCTTACAACAGCCAAGCATGATCATGGGAAAGTTCTAGTGACAGCTCAGATATCACTCTTAGAGTTAACATGTACAGATACAGAAAAGAAAAACATCTAGGTACTCAAATTCTTTCAACTTAGTTAAGTGACATGGACATATGGTATATCAGTTAAGATTATCAAATAATAAACATGATCATAAACATATAGAATGCAGGGGAATGATATGTAGAGGTGGACATTATAACCATCATTGGTGAAAGGAGCATGAACATGATTGCTTTATCAACGATTGTAATCAAATAGAATAAGGACCATTGTGATAACTCATAGGCTCAGAGGCAGTTTAACAAACACATGCAGAGAAGTAAGTATTTAGACATTATAATTTCAAGCTTGAGGTTATGGAACAAGGATACAAGTCTTGAACAAGTTCAAGTTTCAATTTAGCAGTGACTCTCAAGTAGCAAACTTAGCTTTTAAAGCTCATAAAATTATAGAAGTGCAATAAAACAGTAATGAACTCATTATGAGTCATTGAGAACTATGAAGTCTACACTGAACATAAACATATAAGAATTTAGGTATGGAGACTACAAGAAAGCTCAGAACAAAGATTAATAATTATCATTCAACTAATCGCTTATCACTTAAGGAATCATAGCAGAATAGGCTAATCATAAAGGATTATTATACTAACAAAACATAACTATCAAATATGTCCAACACATACAACATAATATAATCTACAGAACTTAACATTGACATATCTAAATCATTAAGAGAGACGAACAAAAGAAAAGGGAAAGAAAGGTACTGACCTTCTTAAGGGCAGTAGACCAAACGAATTCCCTTTGATGCTCAAAGTTCCCAGAACCTTCAAACTCGAACCATCAAAAGAAACTCGGCAAAATTGAGAAAACAGAAAGAGACCTAATATCAGCAACCCTATTTTTTAGTGTTTTGTGATTGTTTAGTGTTTTGATTGCTCTGGTTTTGTGTATTAGATTGTGTGTTGGGAAGAACATTAAAGACCCCTTTTTATAATGGCATTCAATGCTCTAAGGCTTCATGAATTCAAAATCTGTAGTGGAGAGTGATGCATGGTAGATGATGATAGCTAATCGAGTGAAAATCAGAAGACAAGGGGGAATCCAGTAATGATTTTACCTGTGTACTGGAGTGGAGTGATGTCACGCCCCAAAAGTCGAGGGACATGACCGGCACTCGACCGGGGAGCCCTAGTCAAGCGGACCTGGGTGCCTTTCCTAACCCACGTGTTACCCCATATTTTCATTACTCATTAACCAAAGGAAATAGCCACTTATACTAAAACACCTTTTTTCGAAATATACATAACGAACATGATTAATTAGCGTGGTTTACAACTTATATCGCCCAACATACAAAATACATATTACATAAGTTCACAACCCATATTTCCTGTCTACGGAGCCTCTAAGGATACAAAAGGATGATACAATACTTGTCGGTAACAAGGCTCTGGCTATACCTTACACAAATACCAAAACAAGACTCCGAAACAAAAGCGGCATGAGCCACGCAGGGCCCCGAGAGGAAAGGGGCTCACCAATTCAGCTGACGGAAAGTGAAGGAATGCTACGGACGGTGGACTGGAGTACCTGCTATAGATCCACCTACAATCATAACATGTATGTAGCGCCCCTGGCAAAAGGGACGTCAGTACATTTGTATTGTACTGGTATGTATGAACAAACTTTACCTCAAGTAAACTCAAACCATACACAAGTAACAAGTAGTAATGGGATCCACAATCAAATGCACATGAAAGGAACAACCAAAGTCAAACAAGTTTCACAATCTCTCCTTTTCCCTTCCAACATCATCTCATCACATCAATGATTTCACAACTTTCACATATGTTCATTTCAATAGTGATTTCGATCACTTTTCCACCCTTATTACCTCGGCCACCCTTATTACCTCGGCCACCCTTATCTCCCCAACCCACAATTTATCATTTTGTGTTGCGCCGCGCAACCCGATCCCACCGGACAATCACATTCCACACAACAACAGTAGTCCACTGTTCAATCACATGGCTTCAGGCCATCCAGAATATCATTTCACAACAACAATAACAATTCACAAAAAACAAGAACAATTCTCAAAGAATTTCCATAACCATCAATACCATTTCCATCATATTCAATAATTTATATGCATTTTATGTCACGACGATAGTTGCCCAAGACAAGACATATATGTTATTACCACAGTTGTTCCAATTGCATCATTTACGATTTCCTTCCATCATTTGTTGCTCAGCTCTTACCACATAACACTTTCACAATCACACATTTGGTTTATTGCCAATTACTTACACCATTATATCAGGAGACTTAACCACGAACACTCAAATCATACCAATCATAGAATTTCACACATAGTCCACGTAGATATCCCTTACCAAATATTCGCACAGCAAACAAGGCGATTTTACAACGGTCAAAGTTAGCCATACATACCTGGAGCCGAATTTCCTTTTAACTTCTACTTTCAATTCACCAAACGGTCTAGAAACGTCAATCTAGTGCACAAGTTAACACATATCTCTTGGAATTGAAGCTCACAATTGCTACCCGAACATTTTTAGGTTATCAGCCCTTCTTTTGCAAACCTCTACTTCTACCCAATTTCCCTTACTAGGTTTTAGGTTTTAAAAGACATGCATGTATGTTTCAACTTTGTTTTCAAGAATCAATGTATGAGAATCCCCCTTTATGTTTACACCTGAAATTCCATGAAAAAGGGTTGGGGATTTTACCTGCAAGAATGGAGAAAAAGACAATTACTTGAAATTTCCCGGCCCGGATAGTTTTGAAGAATCAAATTCGATGAAGATGGCTTTCTCTCTCAAGAACCCTCTCTTCCTCTCTCTTATTTTGTTCAGCAAACTTGTAAAAATGAGGGGTTGGGGTGTTTTATTAAAAAAAGGGGTCGGGTTTAAAATTTAGAAAAATAGGAGTCCGAGTCAGGTTTGCGGTCGCACTCTGCAATGTGGTCCGCATAATGGACCGCAAAAGTGCTCCAAAACTCCAATCCTACTGTTAGGGTCTGCGACGAAAATGCGGTCCGCATACCCGTTTTGCGGTCGCATAATGCACCGCATTTTTGACCTCAAATTTGATTGACACATTGACTCACTTTGCGGTAGAAATGCGATCCGCATATCAGTTATGCAGTTGCATAATGGACCGCATTTTGACCTCAATTTTAACCAAACCACTGACTCAATCTGCGGCAGAAATGCGGTCCGCGTACTTGATTTGCGACCGCATTCTGGACCGCAAAATAGCACTTTTCTGGAGAACTTTGGTTCTTTGATTTTTGACACTAAAAGCTACTAGGTTTTGAGCAAAAAATTTTTTTACGGGGCCTTACATCCTCCTCCACTTAAAATCATTCGTCCTCAAATGAGGATCTTGAAAATCAGTTGGTTTTGAAAAACATGATATGCAAACTCCCAATTTTAACTAACTCCCATATTTTTAGAAAAATTTTGCCAGAGTTTCCTTTGTAATTAGGCTTATCTACCTGTTAGAGAGCCCCCGAAACATATTTCCAAGCACCATTACACGATTCCAATTACCTCTACAACTGGTATACAACTCATTACCTTAACAATTTGCACATATTCATTCACTTGTTACATTTTGCACATAAATTAGTCACTTCAATGAGTCTCTCACAGCTCAACCACTTTAGTACTCTATATGCATTTCAATTTATCATTACCATCTACACTACCATTAATCATCCACTTATCACAAAGACTTTCATTTACCAAAAAGGGTTGCACATGACTCAAATAATCACAACACTTGCAATTCTTGCACAACTTGAGGAGTTACAATAGTAAAGCATTTAGAACGAAAAGATGGGGTGTCTTTGCACCAAATTGAACACAACATCAGTTTGCTTAGAGATAGGAGTTCGCACGATCACTACTTAGACTGGTTCAAACAGGTGGGGATATTTCTCTTTCATTTCATTTTCCGCTTCCCATGTGGCTTCCTCAACTCGCTGACTTCGCCATAATACTTTAACTGAAGCAATTTCCTTATTCCTCAATTTATGGACTTGCCTATCAAGAATAGCTACCGGGACTTCTTCATACGATAACTCTTCATTAACCTCTATAGTCTCAACTGGCACGATGGCAGATGGATCTCCAACCACTTTCTTTAACATAGACACATGGAACACTGGGTGCACTAGTGACATTTCAGGAGGCAATTCCAGCCTATAAGCCACCTGCCCTATCCTTTGAGCGATCCGATACGGCCCGACATACCTAGGACTCAACTTTCCTTTCTTCCCGAATCGCCTGACTCCCTTTATAGGAGATACCCTCAAGAACACCCAATCATCAACTTGAAATTCCAATTCTCTTCGACGAACGTCTGCATAGGATTTCTGACGACTCTGAGCAGTTTTCATCCTTTCCTGAATGACTTTAACTTTTTCCATAGCCTGGTGCACGAGATCTGGCCCTATCAATTCTGCTTCACCCACCTCAAACCATCCTATCGGAGACCTACACATCCTTCCGTACATTGCCTCAAATGGGGCCATTTGAATACTAGCATGAAAGCTGTTATTGTAAGAAAACTCTATAAGTGGCAAGTGATAATCCCAATTACCTTTGAAATCCAAGACACAAGCCCGCAACATGTCTTCAAGTGTTTGAATAGTCCGCTCTGCTTGACCTTCAGTCTGTGGATGGAAAGCCGTGCTGAGATTCACCTGAGTACCCAAACCTTGCTGAAATTTCTTCCAAAAATTAGCTGTGAACTGGGCCCCTCGATCTGAGATAATAGAAAGTGGAGTGCCATGAAGCCTTACTATTTCCTTGATATACAACTGAGCATACTGTTCTGCAGTATCGGTGGACTTGACTGGCAAGAAGTGAGCTGATTTGGTGAGTCGATCCACTATTACCCAAATTGAGTCGAATTTGCGCTGAGTGCGAGGTAACCCCACCACGAAATCCATGTTGATCATTTCCCATTTCCACATTGGTATTTCCATAAGCTGAGTTAACCCACCGGGCCACTGATGCTCCTCTTTCACTTGCTGACAATTCGGACACATAGATACAAATTACGCCACACCCCTCTTCATGCCGTTCCACCAATAAATCTCCTTGAGATCATGATACATTTTTGTAGAACATGGGTGCACGGAATACCTGGAATTATGAGCCTCCGCCATTACCCTCTCCCGAAGCTTATCCACATCCGGAACACATAGCCTACCCTGACATCGCAACACACCATCCTCGCCGCCGAGCGAAAATGCCGAAGTCTTGTTATTCAAAACTGCTTCCTTCATCTGAGCCAATGCTGGATCAATAAACTGCTTTTCCTTGACTTCCGCTACAAGTGACGATTCTGCTCCATTATGCACCATAACATTCCCCTCGTCTGAGGTCGAAATACAAACCCCTAAACTGGCTAATTGATAAACCTCCCGAGCCAAGGGCCTCTGATCCGCTCCCAAATGAGCCAAACTACCCATAGACTTCTGACTGAGGGCGTCGGCCACCGCATTCACCTTCCCTGGTGGTACAAAATGTTCATATCATAATCCTTGAGTAATTCTAACCACCGTCGCTGCCTCAAATTCAATTCCTTCTGCTTGAACAAATACTGGAGACTCTTGTAGTCTGAGAACACATCCACATGGACCCCATAAAGATAATGCCGCCATATTTTCAAAGCAAACACAACTGCCGCAAGCTCCAAATCATGCGTCGTATAGTTCTTCTCGTGATTCTTGAGCTGCCTTGAAGCATATGCTATAACCTTCCCATGTTGCATCAACACACACCCCAAACCAATCCTGGAGGCATCGCAATAAACCACAAACCCTTCCGTGCCTTCTGGCAAGGTCAATATTGGCGCCGAGGTCAACCTTGACTTCAATTCCTGAAAACTTTTCTCACAAGCGTCGGACCATTGGAATTTAACTGCTTTCTGCGTCAACTTAGTCAATGGGAAGGCGATGGTAGAGAATCCCTCCACAAACCTCCGATAATACCCTGCTATACCCAAGAAGCTACGAATTTTCGTCGGGGTCGTGGGTCTAGGCCAATCCTTCACTGCTGAAATCTTTTGGGGGTCTACCCGAATCCCTTCACTAGAAACAACATGACCCAGAAAGGAAACAGACTCCAACCAAAATTCACATTTCAAAAATTTAGCATACAACTGGTGCTGATGAAGAGTCTGCAGAACTGCCCTGAGGTGACCGGCATGATCCTCCTGGCTCCGCGAATAAACAAGGATGTCATCAATGAAAACAATCACGAAGGAGTCTAGAAATGGCTTGAAGACTCGTTTCATAAGATCCATAAAAGCTGCCGGGGTGTTGGTTAGCCCAAAAGACATGACCAAGAATTCAAAGTGACCATAGCGGGTTCTGAAAGCGGTCTTGGGAATATCCTGCTCCCTAATCTTCAATTGGTGATACCCGGACCGTAGATCAATTTTGGAGAAGAACCTTGCACCTTGCAATTGATCAAAGAAGTCATCTATCCGAGGCAAGGGATATTTATTCTTGATGGTGACTTTGTTGAGCTGCCGATAATCAATACACATCCGGAGCGACCCATCCTTCGTTCTGACAAAGAGAACCGGAGCACCCCACGGCGACACACTCGGCCGTATAAACCCCTTTTCTAATAAATCCTTCAGCTGCTCCTTTAACTCCCTTAACTCTGCTGGAGCCATTATGTATGGTGGAATAGATATTGGCTGCGTATCTGGCAATACATCAATCCCGAAATCAATCTCCCTATCTGGCGGAATCCTTGGAATCTCGTCCGAAAACACTTCAAGAAACTCATGGACGACTGGCATAGACTCGGGGGTAGACACTTCTGAAGTGGTGTCCGCCACCCGGACCAAATGATAGATACATCCCTTCTTAATCATCTTCGAAGCCTTAAGGCAGGAAATAAACCTGCCCTTCGGCACCACACCATTCCCCTTCCACTCAATAACCGGCTCATTAGGGAACTCGAGTCTCATGACTCTCATTTGGCAGTCAAGTTTGGCAAAGCACGAATAAAGCCAGTCCATACCCATAATCACATCAAAATCCGCCATTCCAAGCTCGATAAAATCGGCCGTGGTAATGCGACCACATACCGTGACAACACAATTCTTATAAACTCGCGTGGCTATGATAGAATCACCAACCGGAGTCGATACAGAGAACGGCTCATGAAGCTGTTCGGGTTCTATCCCAAAACTCGAAGCAATGAATGGGGTGACATAAGATAAAGAGGACCCCAGATCAATAAGAGTATAACAGTCAATGGCCTGAACAGACAAGATACCTGTAACCACATCTGGAGAAGCCTCTACACTCTAACGTCCACTCAAAGCATAAAACCGGCTGGGTTCACCTCTACCACGAGCCCCACCCCTAACTGCACCATGCCCTGCTGGGGCTGGAGGACGCACAAATGATGTGGCGGCGGAAGAACCAGATGAGTGAGCAAATCCCCTACCCATGCCCTGACTGGGCGCACGATAGTCCCGCTGGATATGACCTCTCACCCCGCATCTGTAACACACCGGTATATCCAAATAACAAGTCTCGGAATGAAACCTCCCACACTTGGGGCATGGAGCCCTCCCCTGCTGCCGTGATCTCCCTCCCGAACGACCGGACTGATGGGATCTCCTACTGTCTGAACCTGGTCTCATATGGCTGCTCTGCGAATGACCGTGTACAGATGGTGGTGCGCTCGCTGAGGACTGAGCATATGACTGGGATGGCCCTGATGGCCCTCTCCCCTGAATGGGTCTCCCTGAGTGACCCACTGATCGGGCTCTGCTGCTACTCTCCCTTTCTGCCCGTATCTTCAACTTTCTAGCCTCTGTGGCCTGAGCGAATCCCACAATCTTTCCATAATTCATATCCGAGTGTAAGGCCGCTGTAGCAGCCTCATTCACCACCAAAGGACTAAGGCCCTGAACGAATCGCCGAACTCGAGCATCCGTGGTCGATACTAGCTGAGGAGCATACTTGGACAATCTCAAAAACTCCATGTGGTACTCCCAAACACTCATACTGCCCTTTTTGAGGGCCTCAAACTCAAGTGGCACGGGCTGCCACTGTCTCGGCAGGCAAGAAGTGGTCCATAAATGCATCTACAAACTCATCCCATCTAGCCGGATGTCTTCCCTCCCCACGGGAATCCTCCCACATCTCGAACCACGAATACACTGCTCCCCTCAACCTGTATGAAGCCAACTCAACTCCCTCCGTCTCCGAAGCCTTCATTACTCGAAGGGTCTTATACATTTCATCAAGGAAATCCTGCGGATCGGCCTCTGGGTCTGTGCCTGAGAACTCTGGAGGGGCTAACCGCAGAAACTGGTTGACTCTGGAACTGGCAGAATCTCCCTGTCCGCTGGAGGATGTAGGGGCATCATGAGATCTCTAGACTGAGCGGCCACTAATTTGGTCAACATACGGATGGATCCTCTAAGGTCCCCATCAGGAACCCCGGAACCGAAAGCTGGAACTGCATCAGAATCAGGAATATCAACAGGAGGGATAGTAGCACACTCTGCCGCAGCAGGAACAGGAACAGGAACACTTTGATCTGGAACAGATGGGCCAGGTAGATTCAAGACTGGGGAGTCACTCTCACCCACGGCATCAGGTACATGATCCCTAGCCACACTTGGGGTGGCATTGGCCCCAGGGCCGAGTCTAGCTCTCTTCTTAGGTGCCATTACTGAAAAATTTGGAACAGAGCACGAGTTAGACATAGATACTTCCACTTTCCACTTCACTGCACTATATAGAATAACAAAGAAGAGGGTAATTTCCTAAATGTCCATGCAGCCCCCTACTTTTAGATGTGGTCGACAACACACCGATAAGAAGGGCTCTACTAGACACGGCTCCGAGACATCCTAAGACTCTGATAAAACCTTAGGCTCTGATACCAAGTTTGTCATGCCCCAAAAGTCGAGGGACATGGCCGGCACTCGATCGGGTAGCGCCAGTCAAGCGGACCTGGGTGCCTTTCCTAACCCACGTGTTACCCCGTGTTTTCATTACTCATTAACCAAAGGAAATAGCCACTTATAATTAAAACACCTTTTTTGAAATATACATAACGAACATGATTAATTAGTGTGGTATACAACTTACATCCCCCAACATACAAAATACATATTACATAAGTTCACAACCCACATTTCCTGTCTACGAAGCCTCTAAGGATACAAAAGGATGATACAATACTTGCCGGTAACAAGCCTCCGGCTATACCTTACACAAATGCCAAAACAAGACTTCGGAACAAAAGCGGCATGAGCCACGCAGGGCCCCGAGAGGAAAGGGGCTCAGCAATTCAGCTGACGGAATGCTACGGACGGTGGACTGGAGTACCTGCTATAGATCCACCTACAATCATAACACGAATGTAGCGCCCCCGGCAAAAGGGACGTCAGTACATTTGAATTGTACTGGTATGTATGAACAAACTTTACCCCAAGTAAACTCAAACCATACACAAGTAACAAGTAGTAATGGAATCCACAATCAAATGCACATGAAAGGAATAACCAAAGTCAAACAAGTTTCACAATCTCTCCTTTTCCCTTCCAACATCATCTCATCACATCAATGATTTCACAACTTTCACATATGTTCATTTCAACAATGATTTCAATCATTTTTCCACCCTTATTACCTCGGCCACCCTTATCTCCCCAACCCACAATTTATCATTTTGTGTTGCGGCGCGCAATCCGATCCCACCGGACAATCACATTCCACACAACAACAGTAGTCCGCTGTTCAATCACATGGCTTCAGGCCATCCATAATATCATTTCACAACAGTAGTCCACTGTTCAATCACATGGCTTCAGGCCATCCACTGTTTAGATAGGTTGTGTTTATTTTGTGAGTGGGATTAGTGGGTGATGTGTCAGGTCATGATTGGTTGAGAGGTAATGGCAAGGATTGCCAAGTTGGAAGGGGATGGGGTGTTTGGATTGAGTTGTTTTCCGGATTGGGTTGTACATTTGGGCTAAAGTAATTTTATAAATAGCCACTTTGTACTTGGTTAAGGAATTGGAATAACAGCCTTTTAGCTTTAAAACCCCTTTTAAAATAAATATAAATAAACCTAACAATTTCAATATAATGTGATGAAATTGTGATTACTATATGTTACTAATTATTTTAATTATCTATAAATGACACATATTTTGAATTGTAGCACTAATGTCAAATATTAATAAAGTAGCCTAATTCTTGGAAATTAAGGAGTAATTTTGTCAAATTATAAAACCTATGTAATGTACAAATAGATATTCATTACTGGAAAAATAGCTTTTAAAGTATTTATTATAAGTAGTTAAGCGTGAATAAATTAATTTTAAAAGGGAGGGTCAAAATTGACCGTCAATAGCTGCCCATCTTTGGCCAGAGACGATGAAAGAGTTTCGGGCAAAGAAATTGAACCAAAGCCAATTTTGTCCAACTTTAGGCACGCATTGCAAGAATGGCATGAAAGTTATGAATTGAGGAAGAATCTAGGGAAGTTTGGGAATATTGGGCCGAATTCTAGCTCTGAATTGCTTACAAATCTCGGGCTTAACGAGGATCAGGCCTCATCTAGTTTTAGATTAAGGTCTTCGGGGAAGCGTCACTCGCTGGAATTTCCCCGGTATCGTATTGTGATGATACAACGAGACGGAAGATTGGTCACTCATGATGGCTTGAATTTTGCAGCCTGATTTGAATGATTCGAAATTTTGAGCTCGCTGGTCATTTTGAGCTGGGATCTTGAGCCCGCTACTGGGTTGGTTGTCTCCACAGAGTTGTTGTTCGTTCTGATGCTAAGATATAGTTCCACACTGTGGTGTTTGTTCCTGCAAAACAAAATGAAATACATGCATTCTAATATATTATAATGCATAATATATTAAGATGCAATGTAACTGATGCAAGAATGATGATGCTTGGCTACCAGCGAGCCGTTATTTGGGATTGTGTTGATGGGATACTTGATCCCAACTCGATTTGTTAGCTGAGCTGGGTACTATTCCACAGCTGCCGGAGCATTTGAAAATTGTCTCCGCTATTTGGGAGAGCTTGATTGGTAAAGTGCGTCTCCGCTTGCTGGGAGAGCTTTGCACTGAGAAATGTCTGCGCTTTTTGGGAGAGCTTTATTTGCAGGGTGCGGCTCCGCTTATTGGGAGAGCTTTGTATTGACATGTAAAGTAGTCCCTGCTTGGGAGCGACCAAAATAATGCCTAAAGACGCACAAACAAAATGTTAAGAAATTCAAGGTAACAGTGAAATGAAATATAAGAATGCCCAAGAGATACTCTTGACTACGAAGCTAAGTTGGGACCATCGATTGGCAGAATGTTGGTGACGAGGTTTACGATTGTCTATTCCGGCATTTGTGATTGATGGAGCGGTGCTGTGGATTGCTTTTTGTTGGCAAAGTCTGCAGTTTGCTATATACAAGGCTCCCATTGGTGAAACAGACATTCAATTTTTACAAGGCGCTCCGATTGATTGAGCCAACGATTTGCTATATACAAGGCTTCGATTGGTGAAGCTGACATGTGATTTGTACATGGTGCTCCGATAGATTGAGCAGGCGGTTTGCTATTTACAAGACTTCGATTGGCGAAGCCGGCGTTCGTTTTGTACAAGATGCTCCGATTAAGTGAGCAGATGGTTTGCTATTTACAGATTTCTATATCAGCTGTCTGATTCCAAGGCACCTGCAAACAATTCAAGAGTTAGCTTTAGCTGCGCTTGAAAATATAAGTAAGAGGAAGGAGAGATAATCTTAGGCAAGTGGCGGGTACGTCATTTGCCCCAGTGTGGTTCCAGTGATTATTTACTCATTTTTGACCCCGCACTCAAAGAAAACTTCTTAGTTGAGAGTGGTGGTGGTGGTGGTGGTGGTGGTGGTAAGCTAGTTNGTAGTAAGCTGGTTTGCGTTCACCCTAGTGTTGATTTGCCCCAGCCTTTGACATGACCGCGCCATGGAGTTCGGTAGATGGAACAGATTAATTTTTATATATTTCAAATACTTCTTCTTTTAAGGCAAATTCCATCGTGCCGAATTATGACATGTTAAGAAAGGTGCTTCGCATGTGAATGCATTTCTTTAAGAGCTTCATCATGTTGATGTCGATCTCCCACGGTATCTATGACAACGCGGCTACTGGATGTTGTGACTGCGTCCAAATTAAGACTGATGCATTACAGAGGTTTCCTAAGGTTATGACCGAACCCTTTCAGGTTGCCTACGTATCCAATGCGGAATCAGGTTTGAACATAGTTCGTGGGATAATGATGAAATACGATGAAATGATCGAGCCTAACTCAGGCAGCCTACATATCCAAAACGAAATCAGGTTGGGATGTAGTTCGATTATAATAGATGCAAGATGATGAGATTAAGAGATGAAAACGGCCGAGTCTGACTCAGACAACCTACGTATACCTGGCCAGAATGTAGTTCAATTATAAAAGATGACTGAATTCGATGAGGATTGCCTATTGTATTCCTTTCTGAGGAGATCAAGTCGGCGTAGTTCTGTTAGGATTGCCTTTGTTGCCTACGTATCCCAACATGGGAAGTCAGGTTGAATGTAGTTCTGTTACATTAAAAACCCTAACTCTATCTGTCTTCAGGTTTAATATCTCTTGATTGCGTCCGAGTTGATTGCCTTTGAGCTGACTCTTCCATCCATTTCTTCTATGATTAGAGCTTCACCAGACACTGTTCTGTGGACCATGTAAGGACTTTGCCAGTTTGGTGCAAAATTCCCTTTAGCTTCCTCTTGATGGAGAAAGATTTTATTCAGAACCAACTGCCCCAGTGCGAATTGGTGAGGCTTCACTCTTTTGTTAAATGCACTAGCCATCGTGTTCTAGTATAGTTGTCCATGACATACTGCATCCATTATTTTCTCGTTAATGAGCACGAGTTGTTCTTGCCTGACCTATATCCAGTCTGTGTCGTCCAATTTTGGTTCCTGGATGACTCTTAAGGACAGAATTTCAACTTCTGTGGGTATCACTGCTTCAGTGCCGTATACTAACATGTATGGCGTTTCCCCAGTGGATGTTTTTCTGGTAGCCAGGTAACCTAATAAAGTAAAAGGTAACTTATCGTGCCATTGCCTATGATTGTCCACTATCTTTCACAGAATCCTCTTGATATTCTTGTTAGCTGCCTCGACAACCCCATTATTGTGGTCTATAAGCTATGGAATTGCGGTGGACGATTCTAAACTTTTCGCAAATTTTTCTCATGAGTCGCTACTGAGGTTGGCAGCATTGTCAATAATGATAGACTCTGGTATCCAGAATTTGCAAACGATGTTGTTCCGAACAAATTCTGCCACTACCTTCTTCATGATGGCTTTGTAAGTAGATGCCTCGACCCATTTAGTGAAATAGTCAATTTTTACCAAAATGAATTAATGTCCATTTGATGCTACATGCTCTATGGGTCCTATCACGTCCATGCCCCAGGCGGTGCAAGGCCAGGGTGAACCCATTACATTTAACTCATTTGGTGGAACCGGGATGAAGTCTCCGTGAATCTCACATTGGTGACACTTTTGCACATAGCGGATGCTATTGTTTTCCATAGTCATCCAAAAGTATTCAGCTTTGAAAATCTTTTTGGCTAATGTGAACCCGTTCATGTGGGGTCCGCACGTCCCCGCATGTATTTCTTCCAATAGTCTGGTTGATTTGGCGGCGTCTACACATCTCAACAAATCTAAGTCTGGGGTCCTCCTATACAAGACTTCCTCTTTGAGGAAAAAGTGGTTTGCCAATCTCCCGAGGGCTCGCTTTTGACTATTAGTAGCATTTTCTTCCTGTGTCATGAGGATCTTCTTGATGTCGTGATACCCAGGTTTACCATCTAGTTCTTCATTCACATGGAATCAATATGCATGTTGATCCTTGATTACTATCTCGATGGGGTCGATGTAGTTCTTCTCTGGATGCTGAATCATAGATGACAAGGTTGCAAGGGCGTCGACAAACTCGTTCTGAATCTTGGGGACATGCCTGAACTCTATCTTCATGAACTTCTTGCACAGTTCTTTCACGCAGTGCAGGTATGGCAGTATCTTGACATTCTTAGTTGACCATTCTCCTTGGACTTGGTGGATCAGCAAATCGGAATCTGCTATGACCAAAAGTTCTTTGATGTTCATGTCGATTGCTATTCTGATTCCAATGATGCATGTGTTATATCAGCCATAATATTGGTGCACGGGAATCTTATCTTTGCCGACGCTGGATTGTGTTGTCCTGATTCCGAAATCAAGACTTCCACTATCCCGACTCCTTTTAAGTTTGCTGCTCCATCGAAAAACATCCTCCATCCGGGGTACGATTCTGCGATGTCTTCCCCGGCAAATAGCACTTCTTTATCAGGAAAATACGTGGTAAGTGGTTCGTAATCCCCATCCATTATGTCACAACTCAATTCTATAATAGGCCGTGATGGCACCTAACGCCGCTACTAGGCAAGCCAACTGTGAACTAGCCACATGATTTCCTCTTTTAACAAAATTTTCCAAGTAATTAAACTTTCCTTAAATTAAAAGATTTGAGAAATAATGGATTCAAATTAAATAACACGATAACAACAGAGTGCAATCATAATCAAAGAATAAAAACCAAAACCACAAGTCTACTAGTATATGCCAAGACCTGGTGTCACAAGTGTATGAGCATCTAGTAGAATATACAAAAGAATACTAGTCTACTGTTCGAAGAAAAAATAGACAGAAAAATATAATCAAAAGAAAGACTCCGATTGCTGCAGATCGGGCTCAGAAGGCATCTCAACGTGAAGCCTCAAGTGGTAATCAAGCGTGCATGCCATACTGATATCTAGATGCACCTGCCTCAGATCCTGCATATTTAAGTGCAGAAGTGCAGCGTGAGTACATAAACAACATGTACCCAGTAAGTATCTAGTCTAACCTCGAAGAAGTGGTGACGAGGGGTCGACTTCGGCACTTACTATGGGCCTACTATATAATAATATGAAATTCTACTTAACATGATAGATATAAATGACAATAGAACTCAGACTAAGAAATAAATAAACAATCATTTTACCGTTAGTAAGAACTGAATCATTTCCCTCATTTAACATGTAATTTCTCAGCCAATGAATTAATATCATGTATAAAGGGGACTTCCAATATTATTACGCACGATTATGCCGAGGACGTACGGCCCGATGCAAATATACAAACAACAACAACAACAACAACAACCAAGTATAGTCCCACAAGTGGGGTCTGGGGAGGGTAGTGTGTACGCAGACCTTACCTCTACCCCGATAGGGTAGATAGGCTGTTTCCAATAGACCCTCAGCTCAAGAAGACGAAAAGACAAAAAGAGAAAATATATCAGTACCATCATAGAAATAATAACACCATAAGAACCAGTGAATAGATGAAAGCCAAAAATAATGACCAGTAAATAATGCACGGCACTATGAAAACGGAAGAGTAGTGTAAACACAGCCCTGACCACTAGCAGCCTAAGACTAAATCCTATCATCCTAACCTCACACCGGAAGACGAAATATGCTCAACTACCTCCTAACCCAGAACCTTAATGCTCGACCTCCACAGCTTCCTATCGAGTGCCATGTCCTCGGAGATCTGAAGTCTCGCCATATCCCTCCTGATCACCTCTCCCCAATACTTCTTAGGCCGCCCTCTACCTCTCCTCGTATCCACCAACGCCAACCGCTCGCACCTCCTTACCGGGGCATCCAAGCTCCTCCTCTGAACATGCCCGAACCATCTGAGTCTCGCTTCCCGCATCTTCTCATCAATAGGAGCCACGCCCACCTTCTCCCAAATATCTTCATTCCTAATCTTATCCATCCTAGTATGCCCACACATCCACCTCAGCGTCCTCATTTCTGGTACTTTCATCTTCTGGGTATGTCAATTCTTAACTGGCCAACACTCAGCCCCATACAACATGGCCGGCCTAACCATTGCTCTATAAAACTTACCTCTGAGTAGCAGAGACACTTTCTTGTCACACAAGACTCCAGATGCTACCCTCCATTTTGTCCACCCACCCCTATACGGTGTGTGACTTCCTCGTCAATCTCCCCACCCCTATGGATAACTGACCCAAGGTACTTGAAACTGCCTCTCTTGGAAATGACCCGCGATCCAAGCCTCACGTCCATGCCCTCTTCCCTCGGCTCGGCACTGAACTTACACTCAAGGTATTCCGTCTTCATCCTGCTCAACTTGAAACCCTTTGACTCAAGAGCCTGTCTCCAAACCTCCAGCCTCTCGTTAACGCCACTCCGCATCTCGTCAATCTGAATAATGTCATCAGTGAGTAACATACACCATGGCACCTCTCCTTGAACATGGTGTGTCAGTGCATCCATCACCAGAGCAAACAGGAATGGGCTAAGCGCAGATCCTTGGTGTAACCCCATAACAACCGAAAAATGCTCGGAGTCGCCTCCCATTATCCTAACCCGAGTCTTAGCTCCATCATACATGTCCTTAATCGCCCTAATGTAAGCAACCGACACACCTTTAGCCTCTAGGCATCTCCAAAGAACCTCTCTAGGAACCTTGTCATACGCTTTCTCCAGATCAATAAACACCATGTGCAGGTCCTTCTTCCTATCCCTGTACTGTTCCACCAACCTCCTAATAAGGTGGATAGCTTCCGTAGTAGAATGACCCGGCATGAGCCCGAACTGGTTGTCTGATACAGACACCGTCTTCCTCACCCTCGCTTCTACTACCCTCTCCCACACTTTCATGGTATGACTCAATAGTTTGATACCCATATAATTATTGCAACTCTGGATGTCACCTTTTTTCTTGTACAACGGAACCACCGTACTCCACCTCCACTCGTCCGGCATCCTCTTCGTCCTGAAAATATCATTAAACAACCCTGTCAGCCACTCCAGACCTGCTTTACCCGCACACCTCCAAAATTCTATTGGAATCTCGTCAAGCCCGGTAGCTCTGCCCCTGCTTATCTTTCGCATAGCTCCCACGACCTCCCCAACCTTGATGCGTCTACAGTACCTAATATCGCGGTGGCTCTCGGAACTCCCATCTCGCCTAGCACAATATCCTGGTCCCCTTATTCATTCAGAAGTTTATGAAAGTAAGTCTGCCATCTCTGCTTAATCTGGGCCTCTCCCATCAATACTCTACCGTCCTCGTCTTTGATGCACCTCACTTGATCCAGATCCCGCGCCTTCCTCTTCCTTGCCTTAGCCAGCCGTAATAATTTCTTCTCCCCGCCTTTGGCCCCTAGATCCTCGTATAGATGACTAAAAGCCGCAGTCTTAGCCTCCATGACCATCATTTTCGCCTCCTTCCAAGCTACTTTATACCTCTCCCTATTCGCACTCCTCTCAACTTCGCATGTGCTCCCTACTAACTTCAGGTACGCCGCCTTCTTCGCTTCCACTTTACCTTGGAAAACTTCATTCCACCACCAGTCGCCTTTGTGTTCGCCAGCGAAACCCTTCGAGACTCCCAACACCTCTCTCGCTGCCTCCCGTATATAATCCGCCACGGTCGACTACATAACACTCGCGTCCCCACTACTCTTCCAGGCTCCCACGGCCGATAGCCTCCCTTCCAACTCCTGAGCTTTACCCTTAGTCAAGGCTCCCCACCTGATCCTCGATCGACCGCGTGCAGTCCTCTTCTTCCTCTTCATCATAATACCGACGTCCATCACTAAGAGCCTATGCTGCGTCGCGAGGGTCTCACTCGGGATAACCTTGCAATCCTTACACAACCCTCTATCACACCTCCTAAGGAGCAGATAGTCAATCTGAGTCTTCACCACTATGCTCTGAAAAGTAACCAATTGATCCTCCCTCTTTGGAAAACTAGAGTTAGAAATCACCAGCTCAAATGCCCTTGCGAAATCCAACAGCGAAGTTCCTCCTGCGTTCCTATCCCCAAAACCAAAGCCACCATGCAGCTCGCCATAGCCGTCTGCAGTCGACCCAATATGACCATTAAAATCCCCTCCTATAAATAACCTCTCAACAGACGGAATACTACGCAAAATCTTATCCAACCCCTCCCAGAAGCACCTCTTAACCTCCTCATCCAAGCTTGCTTGCGGCGCATACGCACTAACAACATTTAGGGTGCACTCTCTAACCACCAACTTAATAGACATTAACCTACCATTCACCCGCCTAACCTCTACCACAGACTCTCTAAGTTCCCTATCCACCAAAATGCCTACACCATTCTTACCCTTCAGGACTCCAGAGTACCACAACTTATACTCGTCTGCATTCCTCGCCCTCGATCCTACCCACCGAGTCTCCAGGACAAACGCTATATTGACCTTCCTCTTCTGTAGGATCTTCGCCAGCTCTATAGACTTACCCGTCAATGTACCTATGTTCCATGACCCAATTCTCAACCTACAGGCACTCTTGTGCCCCTTACCTCCCTTGCCTCCCGTCCCACCCTTGACCCCTGCCCCACCCCCCGCCCCATCCCCTGGCCTCCCCGAGGACATGAACTTACTCTACCATCCCAGATTACAACCACTATACCTATAACAGACGAAGGAGAATCACTTACACACACTAGGAAAATGGACCAGAAAAGGAGAAAACAAGTTGAAGCTAATAGAAAGCTAACACTAATGCAAACTAAAAGGCAACAATTTAACTGACACAAAGGGAAGGAGAATAGGAAAATGGGAGGTACCAACTCTCGGGAAAGAACGTAGAAGTTGTCTCTGGTGTACACGACACTGATTCGGCACCTAGCAGCCCTCCTATGATGCGTGCCTGCTCCTCGCTCGTCTCCAATAGCCACTACGTATTACTTGAAACACAAGAACCAAAAAAGGTGCTGCCTTCGCTACCACCGGGGGAGCCCCAACAAAAGCAAAGAAGAGTAAAACAAGAGGAAAGGAGGGTGGAAAAATAGTGGGAATATTTTGTCTAGGAACCCTTGTGAAGAAAGAAATTGAGAAGTTCGTTTGCCAGAATATAACAATCGCAGCGGCAGTCGAAAAATCTCAATTCGATAATCAGAACTTTAAAATGTTTTTGTCAAAAAAGTACTTTAAATAGTAGTTTAATTAATGAACAAAAAGGATACTAAATTGTTTAGAGAATAAGAATAAATGGAGAGAATGACTATTTCGGTAAGGCTCCGATTATCGGAGTATATGCTCAAAAGTTGGAGTGAATTCGGAAATTACGAAGAGGAAATAGTTTTTAATGTAAGCAAAAAATCTTATTTGTAGATGTTAGTACGTAATTTTAAAGAAGGTTTCAAAGCCAAAGATCTCCAGGACCATAGATTTTGCAGAGTCTCCAAGAAATTCCTTAGGAATAGATTTCGCCGGAGAAAAGGGAGACAGAGAGAAGCAAGTTCGCCAACGACGAAGAGTGTGGTTTAGTTTTCAAAATCTCAGATATTCTGATTGATTGTTCACGGTAAAATGTCACAATCTCAATCAGTGTGTATCTTTTCTTACTAATTTTGGAAATTACAAAACAAGAACAAAACAATATTCTGATTCAAACGCAAAAATCAAATGCAAAAAATGGATATTCAGAAAATAAAGCTTATAAAATGAAATATTTATGAAGAAAATTTGCGAAAAAATTACTGCGGTGATGAGATTAAAGGATGAGAATTTATTTCTATTAGAAAAAAATTAAATACCAATTTTTCAAAAGAACGCCCAATGAGATCCTTGTAAAAAATGATGGATCAATCGCTGCAAAAATGTAGAAACTGAAGTAGTTGCCGGCCATTGGTATTTGATTTAATGCCAACGTCCCGATCCAAATATACATATGCATATAATGTGTGCACTGCCGAGGGTCGAACGGCATGAATCATAGATGCATCTATTAACCTGCCGAGGCGAACATCTCGCTCTCATGAGAGTAGTGAAAAAGTCAAGCCGCTCGCGGAATATACCTGCGACGCGGTTAAATATAAATTTCTCAAGTTAATCATAACATCCCTCAATTCTTTTCAAAATAAAGAAATTCAACTTGAAACTTTTATAATTTGAAAATCCTCAACCCCAGCCCTATTCAAGACAATTATCAAACATAATCCAATAACGGGGTGCACAAAGCATGGTGTAGGCCTACAACTATCCGGACATAAGCATCAAATGTAGCTACGTACAGACTATCGTCACCTCCTGCATACGTAGCCCCCAAAAATAGAAGCACATATTCATTACGTTCACCTTTGGGGTTAATTCCCTCATACAAGGTTAGAAAAGAGACTTACCTTGCCTTAAAGCCTACTTTCTAGTCCAAGATTGTGCCCAAACCCTCAATTTGGTGCTAAACAACTCGAAACTAGTCAAATATTATATAAAATAATCAATACATGCTCAAAAGTTCATATCCTAACTATCAAAGTGATTTCCCAAGCTTATTTGCAAAATTCCTAAAATTCACCCCAAGCCAACGTGCCCGGATTCCAGAAATTTTCGAAGAAAGTTGTTACCCATAACCACTTGAACTCAAATATATGATTTTCACTAAATTCCAAAACCAATTTCGTGGTTAAATCCCATTTTTATAAAAAACCTAGGTTTTCATCTAAACCCTTGACTTTCACCAATTTTTAGATGTCAATCTACCAATAATCTATGTATTTAACTCATGTTGTGTAGAAATTACTTACCTCCAAGTGCTAGGTGAAAACCCCCTTCCAAGAGCTCCAAAAATCGCCCAAGTGTTGAAAGAAAATGAGCTAAATGGCCTAAGTCTTGGATTTAATAAAACTGTGCACAAGTCTCAATGTCGCATTTGCGACACCTGGTTCGCAATTGCGAAGGTCGCAAATGTGACAAACTCATCGCAAATGGGAACCTGGGCTCCTACTGCCAAGGTCGCAAATGCGACAAATCCATCGCAAATGCGAAGGCTGGCCAACTTTGCCATGGTCGCAACTGCGACTAAAACCTTCGCAAATACGAATCCCTCAGAGCCTTCCCAAGTTCGCAAATGCGAGTGCCTCTTCGCAAATGCGACCTCGCAAATGCGATCAACACTTCGCATTTGCGAGACCTGCAACTCCAGCCCAGAAACACCAGAAAATTGAAGTGTTTCTCATCCTCTTGAACGTCCGAAACTCGCCCGAGCCCTCAGGCTCCACCCCAAAAACCCACACAAGTCTAGAAACATCCTACGGACTTGCTCGCACAATAGAAGCACTGAAATAATATCAAAAATCAAGAATCGGATGCCAAAACACATGGATTAGCTCATGAACTCAAAAACTTCTATAAATACTTCAGCGCAACTGATTCCTATCAAATCAACTCGGAACTACACCAAAGTTTGCATGCAAGTATTAAATGACACTGTGGACCTACTCCAATTTCTGGAACTAGAATCTTAATCCGATATCAAAAAGTCCACCCTCGGTCAAACTTTCCAAAAACTTCATATTTCTAACTTTTGCCAAATGACTCTAAAACGACCTACGGACTACCAAATCCACTTCCGGACGCGCTCCTATGTCCAGAATCACCATACAGAGCTATTCCCAGGCTCGAAATCCCAAACAGATGTCTAGAATGTAAAACTCCACTTCTTCCCAAACTTACAAAATTCACTCAAAATGTCAACTTTCACTATTAGGCACCGAAACGCTCCCGGGTCATCCAAAACCCGATCCAAACATACGCCTAAGTCCGAAATCATCATATAAACCTATTGGAACCGTCAAATCTTGATTTTAATGTTGTTTACTAAAAAATTTGATCGAAGTCAAACTTAGCCTTTTAAGCTAACGTAAGGAATCAAGTGTTTCGATATCAACCCGAACCCCTTCCAAATCCCGAACTAACCATCCCCGCAAGTTATAAAACTGTAAAAGCATGTATGAGAATATTTTTTAAGGGAACGGGGTTCTGGAAAGCAAAACGATTGGTCGGGTCATTACATTCTCCACCTCTTAAGCAAACATTTGTCCTCGAACGAGTTTAGAATCATACCTGGAGTGCTGAATAGGTGTGGATATCTGCTCGGCATGTCCTCCCCGGACTCTCAGGTCGCCTCCTTGGCTGGTTGGCCCCTCCACTGAACTTGTACTGCGAAAATCCTCTTGGATCTCAACTGGCGAACCTGCCTATCAACAATAGCAACTGGCTCCTCCTCATAACCCAGGCTCTCATGTAACTGAATCGTGCTAAAGTCTATCACATGTGACAAGTTGGCATAATACCTCCGGAACATAGACACACGGAAAACCGGATGAAACTCCTAATAGACTGGAAGGTAAGGCAAGCTCATAAGCAACCTCTCTAACTCGTCTTAACACCTCAAATGGGCCTATAAACCTTGGGCCAACTTGCCCTTCTTCTCGAATCTCATGATCTCCTTCATCGGCGAGACTTTCAAGAGAACCTTCTCACCCAGCCTAAATGGTACATCACGCGCCTTCTAATCCGCGTCATTCTTTTGCCTGGACTGTGCTATGCGAAGTTGCTCCTGAATCAATTTTACCTTTTCCAAGGCATCCTTCACCAAATCAGTACCATATAACTTAGCCTCGCCGGGCTCGAACCATCCGATGGGAGAATGATATCGCCAACCATATAAATCTTAATATGGAGCCACCTTGAAGCTGGACTGATAACTATTGTTGTAAGAAAAATTGGCCAAAGGTAAGAATCGATCCCACTGCCCTCCAAAGTCAATCACACATGCTCTGAGCATGTCCTCCAAGATCTGAATTGTCCGCTCTGACTGCCCGTTGGTCTGGGGATGAAATGCTGTGCTAAGCTCTACACGGGTCCCAACTCACTTTGTACTGCTTTCCAGAAATGTGAAGTAAACTAAGGGCCTCTATCTGATATGATGGAAACATGCACACCATGCAACCGAACTATCTCCTGAACATAAATTTTGGACAACCTCTCTGAAGTGTATGTAGTCACAACTGGAATGAAGTGTGCCGACTTGGTCAACCTATCGACAATGACCCAAACTGCATCAAACTTCCGCAAGGTACCCAACTACGACGTCCATAGTAATGCGCTCCCATTTCCACTCTGGTATAGTCATCTGCTGGCGTAGGCAACCTAGCCTCTGGTGCTCATACTTAACTTGCTCGCAATTTAGGCACCTATATACATACTCAACTATGTCTTTCTTCATCCGCCGCCACCAATAATGCTGCCGCAGGTCACGATACATCTTCGTAGGAACTTGATGAATGGAATACCGAGAATTGTGTGCCATCTCTAGAATCCTCTCCCTCAAGCCATCGACATTAGGGACACATAGATGACCCTGGAGTCGTAGAACACCATCCTCGCCGATAGAAACCTCCTTGGCACTACCCTGTAGTACCGCCTCTCTGAGAATTATCAAGTGCGGATCATCAAACTGTCGAGCCTCTATCTGCTCCAGTAGTGAAGACTGGTTAATAACGCATGCAAAACTCGGCTGGGCTCTGAAATATCCAAACTCACAAGTCTGTTAGCTAAGGACTGAATGTCCAAGGCTAGTGGCCTCTCCTTTGCTGAAATGAATGCCAATCTACCCATACTCTTGGCCTTTCTGCTCAAGGCATCCAAGACCACATTTGTTTTGCCCCGATGATAAAGAATGGTAATATCATAATCCTTCAGTAACTCAAGCCATCTGCGCTGCCTCAAATTGATATCCCTTTGCTTGAACAAATGCTGAAAGGTGCGATGACCAGTGTAAACCTCACATGACGCCCCATAAAGATAGTGCCTCCAGATCTTAAGATCATGAACAATCGTCGCTAACTCTAAATCGTGCACGGGGTAATTCTTCTCATGAATCTTTAGCTAACGTGAAGCATATGCAATAACTCACCCCTCCTGTATCAATACACAATCCAAGCCAACGCGTGAAGCATCACAATACACCGTATACATCCCTGAACCTGAAGGCAACACTAGAACCGGTGTTGTAGTCAAAGCTGTCTTGAGCTTCTGAAAGCTCGCCTCACAATCATCGGACCAACGGAACGGAGCACCCTTCTGGGTAAATCTAGTCAAAGGTGCTGCAATAGAGAAAAGCCCTACACCAACGGAGATATAACCTGCTAACCCCCGGGAAGCTCCTGATCTCAGTCGCCGAAGTGGGACGAGGCCAACTCTGAACTGCCTCAATCTTCTTGGGATCCACCTTAATACCCTCATCTGATATAACATGCCCCAAGAATGCCATAGAATCTAGCCAAAACTCACACATGGTCTAAAGCACCACTCTTAAATGCTGCTCGTGCTCCCCCAGGCTACGCGAGTAGATCAAAATGTCATCAATGAAGACAATGACAAACCAATCAATGTATGGCCTGACCACCCTGTTCATAAAATCCATAAACGTTATTAGGGCGTTAGCCAAGCCAAAGGATACCACTAGAAACTCATAATGGCCATATCTAGTACGGAAAGCAGTCTTCGTAACATCTGAGTCCCGAATCTTCAACTGATGGTACCCTAATCTCAAGTCGATCATCGTGAGGACCCTAGCACCCTGCAACTGGTCAAACAAATCATCAATATACGGTAACCCGTACTTGTTCTTGATGGTAAATTTGTTCAACTGGCGGTAATCAATGCATATCCTCATAGTCCTATTTGTTTTCTTCAAAAATAACACTGGTGCACCCCCAGGCGACACACTTGGTCTGACAAACCCCTTTGCTAGCAGCTCCTCCTCAAGCAGCTCCTTCAACTCCTTCAACTCTTTCGGAGCCATACGGTATGGTGGGATAGATATAGGCTGGGTACCTGGAGCCAAATCAATACAGAAATCGATATCACGATCAGGTTGCACGATTAGAAGGTCAGAAGGAAACACATCGGCAAACTCCCGGACTACTGGCACTGAATCAATTGCCGAAGACCCTGTGGTAGTATCCTGAACATAGGCTAGATAAGCCAAACAACCTTTCTCGACCATGTGTCGTGCCTTCATACAAGAGATAACCCGACTAGATGTACTGATAGATGAACCCTTCTACTCCAATCTAGGAAACTCTGGCATCGCTAAGGTGACAGTCTTGGCATTGCAATCAAGGATGGCATGATATGGGGATAGCCAATCAATGCCCAGGATGACCTCAAAGTCGGTCATATCAAGCACCAGGAGATCCGCTGTAGTCTCGTAACCACAGAATATGACCACACAGGATCAATAGATCCGATCCACAACAACTGAGTCACATACAAGAGTGGACACATAAACAAGAGTACCAAGGACTCACGAGGTATAACCAGGAAATAAGCAAACAAAGATGACAGATATGAATAGGTAGACCTTGGATCAAATAATACAGAAGCATCCCTACTGCAGACAGAAATAATACCTGTGATCACGCCATCTGAGGCTACTGCATCTGGTCTGGTCGGAAAAGTATAGAACCTGGCTGGAGCACCGACTGGCTGGCCTCTGCCTGACTGAAAAGTAGCTGGCTAGCCTCCCCCTGCGTGGCCTCCACCTCTAGGATGACACCTACCCGCCTGCCCTTTGCCTCTAGGCAGTCAGGCGGCTGGTGCTGTAATCCAGGGCTGATGGCCCTGCTGTACTGCCTTGCCCTGAAGTCTGGGACAAAACCTCTTCATGTGACCCGAATCCCCACACTCGTAACAACCCCTCGGCACCATAGGCTGCTGCCCTGAAGTCTGACCCTGATGGCTTGAATACCCACTAGAAGAACCCTGGATAGCTTGTGGGCGGTATGAAATCTTTAACATGGCACTGAAATAGGAGCTGGAAGAACCCTGATGACCTAAGTACCCACTGGAAGAACCCTGAATAGGTGGTGGGCGGTAAGAACCCTCAAAGTGATTTCCCAAGCCTAATTGCAAAATTCCTAAAATTTACCCACGGGATCACGTGCCCGTATTCCAGAAATTTTCAAAGAAAGCTGTTTCGTATAACCTCATGAACTCAAATTTATGATTTTCACTAAATTCCATAACCAATTTTGTGGTTAAATCCCATTTTTATCAAAAACCTAGGTTTTCATCTAAACCCTTGATTTTCACATATTTTTACATGTTAATCTACCCATAATCTATGTATTTAACTCATGTTGTGCAGAAATTACTTACCTCCAAGTACTAGGTGAATACCCCTTTCCAAGAGCTCCAAAAATCACCCAAGAGTTGAAACAAAATGATCTAAATGGCCTAAGTCTCGCATTTAATAAAACTCTGCACAAGTCTCAGATGTCGCATTTGCGACACCTGGTTCGCAACGCGAAGGTCGCAAATGCGGCAAATTCATCGCAAATGCAAACCGGGCTCCTACTGCCAAAGTCGAAATTGCGACAAATCCATGACAAATGCGAAGGCTGGCCAACTCTGTCATGGTCACAAATGCGACCACAACCTTCGCAAATGCGAATCCACTAGAGCCTACCAAGTTTGCAAATGCGAGTGGATTTTTGCAGATGCGAGCTCGCAAATGCTATCAAGACTTCGCATTTGCAAGACCTGCAACTCTAGCCCAGAAATATTGGTAAACTTAAGTGTTTCTCATCGTCCCAAACATCCGAAACTCGCCTGAGCCCTCGGGACTCCACGCCAAACACCCACACAAGTCTAGAAAAATCCTACGAACATGCTCACGTGATTAAAACACTGAAATAACATCAAAAATCACGAATTGGATGCCAAAACACATGGATTAACTCATGAACTCAAAAACTTCTAAAAATACTTCCGCATGTCCGATTCCTATCAAATCAACTCGGAATGACACCAAGTTTTGCGTGAAAGTCTTAAATGACACTACAGACCTACTCCAACTTCCGGAACTGGAATACGAACCCGATATCAAAAAGCCCACTCTCGATTAAACATTTCAGAAACTTCAAATTTCTAACTTTCGCCAAATGACTCCGAAACGACCTATGGACCTCCAAATCCACTTCTAGACACGCTCCTAAGTCTAGAATCACCATACAGAGCTATTCCCACGCTCAAAATCCCAAACAGACATCTAGAATGTAACAATCTACTTCAACCCAAACTTATGAAATTCACATAAAATGCCAACTTTCACTATTAGGCGCCGAAATACTTCCGGGTCATTCAAAAATCGATCCGAACATATGCCCATATCCGAAATCATCATACAAATCTATTGGAACCATCAAATCCTGATTCCTAGATCGTTTACTAAAAACGTTGACCGAAGTCAAACTTAGCCTTTTAAGCCAACCTTAAGGAACCAAGTGTTTCGATTTCAACCCGAACCCTTCCAAATCCCGAACTAACCATCCCGACAAGTCATAAAAATGTAAAAGCATGTACGAGAAGTCTTATTTAGGGGAACAGAGTTCTATAAAGCAAAATGATCGGTCGGGTCGCTACACACTAGATTCTAGGCGAGGTGGTTGGATAAAGCTTGTCCTTTGATACCCTTCCTAGTAGGAATTGGCTTCTGACAATTGTACTTGAGTGGGTCGAGCCGAGATATTAGGTGTGTGGTGTATGCTGACATGTAATTCCATAACTTATGGGCAATCCAGGTTAGAGCATAACAAGTGCGTTCTATCAAAGTATACTTGGCCTTGCATGGTGTGAACTTCTTGCTTAAGTAGTAGATAGCCTGCTCCTTTCTCCCAATTTCGTGGTGTTGCCCAACACACAGCAGAAGGCATTGTCCAAGACTAACAAATAGAGCAACAATGGTTTCCCTAGTTCAGGGGGAACCAGCACTCGAAGTTTCGAAAAATACTCTTTGGTTCTATCAAAGGCTTTCTGGCATTCCTTCGTCCATTTCGTGGCAGCATCCTTCATTAACAGTTTGAAAATAGGTTCACATATCACTGTGGACTAGGCTATGAAGCGACTGATATAATTCAATATTCCCAAGAAACTAATCACACCTTTCTTGATCTTTGGTGGTGGTAATTCCTGGATGGCCTTGATTTTTGATGGATCCAGTTATATCCCTTTCCTGCTTGCGATAAAACCCAATAGTTTTCCAGCACGGACTCCGAACGCGCACTTTGCTAGATTCAGCTTCAAACTATACCTTCGCAGGCATTCAAAAAATTTCCTCAAGTCGTCCAAGTGCTCTGAACTCTTACGAGATTTTATGATGACATCATCCACATGTAGGTGGCACCAACGTTCTTGAGACGAAACAACATAACCCTATAACAGTAGATTCCCCAGGGAATGGAGAATTTGTCTTCTCGTATCTTCCCCGTGCATTAGGATTTGATAGTATCCAACGAAACAATCCACAAACAACTATAGTTCATGCTTCGCACAGCTGTCGATGAGGATGTGGATATTTGGCAAGGGTAAATCGTGTTTTGGACTAGCTTTGTTGAGATCTCAATAATCCTCGTGTATTCTGATCTTTCTGTCCTTTTTGGGCATTTGGGACGATGTTTTCCAACTAGCTTGGATAGTTAGTGACCCTTACTACATTTGCCTCTATTTGTTTGGTCACTTCTTCTTTACTTTCAGACATAAATCAGGTTTGAATTTTCTGGGCTTCTGCTTGACCGACGGTCTGGTAAGGTCAGTGGGTAGACGATGCGAGACAATATTGGTGCTTAATCCTAGAATTTCATCATAGGACCACGCGAACACATCGACGTACTGTCAGAGGAGCTCAATCATTTTTCCCTTCTGCTCGGCTTCTAGGTGAATGCTGATTCTGGTTTCTTTCACGTCTTCTTCGCTTCAAAGATTGACTACTTCCATTTCTTCAAGGTTAGGCTTCTTCTAACTCTCCAGCTATTTGATCTCCTGCGAGATTGTCTGGCATTATACTATCGTCATATTTCTCATAATCCGGATCATGGCGCTCAACTATTTCATTATATCTCATAATCGCAGAACGCGGTTTTTTATCGGTTTGATTACTGAAAAGAAAAGCGAGTATAAATAAAGTAGTAAAATAGAGTTGCGATACTTAAGAAAAAGATTCTTATTATTTCATCAAAACGGAACGACTTAAGCATTCACAAGAGGCAAATGAAAAAAAAGTACAGACACGGTACAAGCCTCAATTGACCGTGTTCTTTCAAAAGAAAACGGTCTGGCTGTCCATACTAGTAAGACTCCCGGCGAACCAAAGACGGACTGGCTGTCCAATTCTGCAGCTCTTCCCCTAATTCGGCATCCCTGATAGTAGGTGTCTTGATGTCAGTTCCTTCACAACATTCTTCAATCATATTCACGAACAGCTTTCCCATCCCGCCGATGATATCATCTTTGGGTGTTGAACTTTGTCCCGGATTTGAAACATGCTCTGGCACAAAAACCTTTTTCCCGGAGCTAACGATGCGAGTTTTTCCTTCTAGGGGTTGATATCCTATGCCAGCCCTTCCTTTCTGCCCATTGCACTTAATTGGTGCTATTATCCCATCTGACTTGGCTCCCAACCCTGTTCCTGGCCTGCATCCATATTTTATCATCTCCCTCATGGCCATCTTGGACCTGCACGGCGATTGCATTCTCAAATTCTGTTCAGTCGTCTCCTCCTCAGTAGTCTGCATGGTTTCCACAGTGTGGAAGGTGACTCCGTCTAGTCCCTCAGTGAATGGGACAACATACTTCAAATAGGCGGAGTGACCGCACTCGTCATGGACCACGATCTCTTGGCTTCCCCACTCAAATTTTATGCATTGGTGCAAGGTAGACGGCATGTTCCCTACCATATGTATCAAGGGCCTGCCCAACAGCAAATTATAAGAAGAGGAATGTCCATTACCTGAAATAATACTGGAAAGTCGACCGGCCCGATCTGCAAGGCTAGATAAATTTCCTTAATAACATCCTTGTGCAAACCGTTAAAGGCCCTTACCCTTACGTGGCTTTCTTTGACTTCCCTCAAATGAATTCCCAACTCCCGCAGGGTGGAGAGTGGGCAAATGCTGATTCCTAGTTCCTCGTCGACCATCACTTGAGATACCACTTTGTCCCCGCATTTGACAGTGATGTGAAGAGCCTTGTTGTGACTTGCGCCCTCGACAGCAAGTTCATCTCTTCTGAAAGTGATCATGTTTGCCTCTACGATTTTCCCAATTATCGCGTCCAATGCCTTGCTGGTGGTGTTACTTGGTACACTTACCCCACTTAGCACTTTCAACAAAGCGTCGTTATGGCTATCCAAACTCATCAATAGATCCATGATGGATAGCTGAGCTGAGTTTTCTTTAACTGTTCTTCCACAGAATACTCTTTACTCGACATCCTTTTCCAAAACTCTATGGCTTCTGGGTCTGTTATGTTTCTCCTTGGAATTTGTTCTCTTCCTGATTTCCTCGTTTGACCTCTTCAAGGGCGTAGCATCTTTCGGACCTAGTCATACTATGGGCTGTGGCAGAGTCTGTCATATTGGATTTTCCCTTTTGCTGATAGGTCTATGGGACGATTTTGTATTCCTGATCTTCTTCACCCTGAGTAGAATCGCCGCGTTGTTGCGGATAAGTTTGAACTGTAAGTATTGGCTTTAGTTGTACTGTAATGATAGGAGCCTTTTGAAGAGGGTTCCTTGAGGCTTATGCATTTCCAATAGTGACAGTTATTCCCTTCAAGTCATATTCTTCATCCAATGTGATCATGTTAGCTCCCCGGTTTCGATGATTCGGCAATGGATTGCGATTCACATTAGGTGGTGCTGGAGTGCACTAAATGGCTCCGCTCTTGATCATGGTTTCAATTTCATTTTTCAACTTGAAACAGTCTTCAGTATCATGCCCTGGTACATTGGAATGATACACACATCTCTTAGTGGAATCAACATATTTGGAGGGATGTGCAGGAACTTTTCCCTCAATTGGGTGTATCAATACTTCTCTTCCTAATCTTTCAAACAATTGGGCAAGAGGCTCAGCAATCGAGGCATAAGGTCTGGGACCCCTCTCTTCGAAGTTGGGACGAGGATGTGGTGCACACAGTGGTTGGTTTTGGTGAATAGTGGTTTGGACATGATCATATGATCGTTGTGGGTTTTGGTTGTTGTTGGCTCGAGGAGGGTTGTATTGTGGTTGAGGGTGGTAGTATGGTTCGGTATTATAGGCTGGAGCATAGGTAGGTGGTTGGGTGTGGTTGTTTGGGGAGTACGAGGTGCTTCTAGGAGATGGGTTAGTTTGATAGTAGGGGACGACTGTTGAGACCTCTTCTTTCTTTTTCTTTCCGCTACCGATCGATCCTGACTGGATGGAATTGCTAGCCACTTGTAGTGCTGCCATAGATTGCACCTTACTATATTTTGTGCCATCCTCTAGGAAATCTCCCATCTCAACCAGCTCGGGGAACTATTGACCCATCATTCCCATAATCTTTTCAAAGTATATTCCCTCCTACGGATGAAGTACTTGGTTAGTTCACTATCGTCCAGTGCCGGTTGCGTCCTGGGAACTTCCATCCTCGACCGTCGTGCATATTTTTGAAACGACTCAGAGGGTTTTTTCTGCAGGTTCTCCAGCGAGAACCGATCAGGAGTGATTTCCGTATTTAATCGAAAATGGTTCATGAAGTCCTCCGCCATATCTTGCCAAGTTCTCCAATTTCTCGGGTCCTGTCGGGTGTACCAGATGAGCGCCTCTCCCGTCAGACTCCATATAAACAATTTCATCCTTATTTTCTCATTCCTCCCTACTTCAACCAACTTGTCGCGATAAGCCCTTAAATGTGCGTGAGGGTCCCCCGTCCCATCAAAGTATCGAACTTTGGTTGTTTGTACCCTATTGGAATGTCTACATCTGGATGAATACACATGTCCTCGTAATCTAGGTTTTCACTTCATCGGGCAGCATGGAGACTCTTCATTTGCACTACAAGAAAATGGGCTTTTAGCAAGGAGAAAATTGGTCGTTAAAAGTCCAATTCCGGTCGTTATAAGTTGTTAACGACCGAAAAAAATTCGGTCGTCACCGGTCGTTAAAAGTCCCGACGTTAAAAGTTAACGACCGGTTTACAATCCGGTCGTTAAAGGTTCTATAGCGACGACATAATTCCGGTCGTTATACATAGTTTTTAGCAACATGATTTTCCCCTCGCTAATGTGTTATCCGGTTTAAAAGTCTTTAATGACAACAATGTATTATGTCAATTCGAGCGCTTTTAGCGACCGATATTCCCTTCATTATTTGTATAATTACTTTTAACAACCAAAATTCTCTTCTTTAGTAGTTATTTATCAGTTTGAGAACCCTGTGAAAGAGTTTTAGTGACCAAAATTTTCTTCGCTAATATGAAAATGTAATAAATATAATTAAGAAAATTTAAATAACATGAATAGTAATAATTATTTTTATGCTTTCGTACACGTTCAACAACGTTAGAAAATAAACAAAATACTTGATATCTTGTTAATACAAAGAGCTAAAGTATCATATTTACCAGAAACCAATCCAAATTGTAAGAAACCCATCTTACTAAAACAATGTAAAGTAAAAATAATGCAAACCCAGCCAAGAGACAACTGGAAGCATAAAGTGAGGTGAGTTAAACATCATTTTTACCAATTCCTAAAAAAGAGAAAAAGTAAAATTGCANGTCTTCTTATTTGGATTTTTAACATGTACTCTGTATTTCTACACCCTTTACAAGGACATCTGATCACAGTGCTCACATTTGATTGACTGTATGCCCAATTAAGAAAGTTATCTATTCCTTTAATATACCTTTTATCACATTTATTCTTAATATTCAGCCAACTTTTATCCATTGCTATTTTCTACAAAAAAATGCAATAAAAAATGTAAGCACGTCACTAACCAAAACTAACCACGTTATATAAACAAGTGTTGAACTCATCTATACGAGTACAAACACTAGGATATAAGACTTTACAAACATAGTAAATGAGAACACATTGAATATTCTAAAAACTAATTTAACACCAGCATTTGGTCTTATAGAATAACTAATATTAATTCACCTATAAAGTGCAAATTAAATAATAAATTACATAGGAAATCAAATAACATAGGATACAAGGAACTAAATTACATAGGAAATCAAATAAGTTGACAATAACATGTGATCGATCTCCAAACAATTATCCTAAATTCTAAGGGACAAAACTTAATCTTTAAAGGCAAAGTGTATCGTCGATACTAAATCAATGTATAATGACATAAACCATGTTCATGTGTGATCGAAAAATTAAATTATAGCTATTACAATTTACCAAACTATTAAATATAATATCTAATGCTATGGATTAAAATGTGCAGATTACTTTCTCACTAATTATGTGGCAACAGGGGATTGTTACCAAAACTAACCTTTTTGTGACGGTGAAATATGAGGGTAATTTGGCTTGAACATACTTTAAATGAATGACCTATATCGTTTGATGCCCCTATTTGTCAGTTGGGAATTGGATTCAATTTAATTGTAAAATGGATCTGCAACTTTATTCTATTGATGTGGTCTACAAGAGTTCTTCTATGTATCCTCGTTACATACTTACATTGTAACTATTTAAGCTTAAATTGGTTCTGACAACATTCATATTTATTTATGCATTCAGTTGATTGAAGAGAGGGATCATGTGATGGAAATTCCAGCTAAGCAAAAGATGAGCGTCAACAGACGTTAACTAGAGAGCACGGCGAGGAGCATAAAGCTGCTCTACAAAGAGCTGTCACCTTGGCTGTTCCATATACATTTTTGCCTTCTCATTATGGAACTTTTGATGGAAAAGAGGATGAACAGTCCGATAAATCAGTTGGTGATTCATCCACAGGGTCGTCGACTAAGAGCAAGAATAAAGATAACTGGGAAGAACTGATTGAGCGTCTATTTGAGAAGGATGAGTCAGGTCATATGATTCTGACGAAACCACAGTGATAAGCAAGCAATGTTGTAACTAATACATAACTATTCCTAAAAATAGATGTAAATATGAAGCATAAGCATGTCAAAATCAGTATAACAGAAAATTCAATTTGATCAATCGGAAGTATCCATAAAATCAACTCAACCAATTTAATAGAAAACCATAACATCATGATTTTTGGAGTACTTCGAGTGAATTCACATATAACATAAAGAGGGAAAAACATATTGCCTGGAGAAATCTGAGCAGAGAACGCCGAAATCTGAGCAGAGCACAGAAATTTTTTCGCTGGTTTACTTCTGCGAGAGTAGTTGCACCATATAGATCGAGCTTCTTTCCTTAGGTTTTTTTTATTTGGAAGAATTGTAGTTGGAAAAGAGATCTTTTTACCTTATTGAAAAATAATTGTAGGGTTTTTTTTTTTGGTTCCTGACTTATTGGTTTCGCGGGAAATAAAATTTTGCAGACTTTGGTTTTCCCCCTCTGTTTTCCGAAAAGATTAATTTTATTATATTTAAATAATTTAAATTCTAGTTTCTGTGGCGACTAAGTCGCCACTCATTCTTATACATGGCGACTATCTATGAATTGCTACTAAAACGTTTACATCAAAATTTTATTTTTGCGGGAAAGTGAAATTTAGCGGTATACTTACAAGTATTTGTTGCGACCTAAGTTTATTTGTCACTAAAAGTACCCTTTTTATGGCAACTATGATAGTTGTCACCAAAGCTGTAATTATTTGTGGCAAATTTAATATATCGCCACTAAATCACCTACTTTTTGTGGCGAATAATATAGTCGCTGTTGAAATCCGTCACTAAAAACCTCATTTCTTCTAGTGAAACGGAAGCTGATCACAGAAAGAAGTATAATCACCCGAGATCTATTGCCTTTTCTCCCCAATGTTCACAGGCAGTTTCATACCAGAGTAGGATGGGAGCATTTTTGTGATGACTTCATAGATGCTAACGAGCACATGGTGAAGGAGTTTTACTGCAATGTAGCCCACACCAAAAAGGGCTCAATTGCGACCAAAGTGCGGGACAAAAACATAGTATTTTCTGGGAGAGCTTTCAATGAGTATTTGGGTTTTGATGATGAAGACGAAACTCAATACAATGAGAAGTTGGCAATGAAGGAGGAGGTTTGCCCATGGTTGGCTGAGCATTTGGCTCATCCGGGTACTATTCCGGATTGGATACAGGCAGGGGTAAAAATATTTAGGAAGAATTTGAATTTCGAAGCTAGAGGGTGGCTTACATTTGTGTGCAATAGGCTTGACCCCACTTCCCATGACCAGACTATCCCTCTTCCTCGTGATGTGCGGATTGCCTCTATCATGGAGGGTTTCCCTATTAATGTGGGGAATGTGAGGAACCGGGCGATCGCCTCGGTGGGAGTTGAGAGTATTGGGAACTATCCATTTCCCAACACTCTCAGCATGTATTTCCGGAATGCGAAGGTGAAGAAGAAGCTTTATGATGTGAAAGTTCGCCCCGTGTCCCCATTCTCATGGTTTAGTGTTCAGGGGCCGGACAACCCAAAGGACAAGAAGCACAAGGCATCCACCTCTACCCCAATTGGCCAGTCTGAGAAGCCAGTTGCGGTAGAGTCTGCTGTGGAGCCTTCCACTGAGCTCCCCTCCATTCCAGCTTCCACCATTTTTACTGATGTTCCCTCCTCTTCTGCGAGCCTAGTTCTTCAGTTGGCCCGTCAGTCCCTGCTTCCCGGACCAACCCTCTCACAGCCCATCAGTTAGCAAAGACTTTTGCCAATTTGAACAACTGGATGTCAGCTGCGACATCCAAGTTGTCAATATTGGCTACTTCAGTTGAGGCCCAGTTATCACCTGCCACTGCTCAGATTCCTCAGTTTATTGAGGAAACATTGAAGAAGCTCCTGGCCAACCAGGAGAAGATTTTAGAGACTCAGGCCACCTTAATTAAGGTGGTAGATTCACATGGCAAAGCTCTGAAAGAGCTTGCCAAGGAGCATAAGAAGATGAGAAAGTCAAGGGCATCCAAGGAGTCGGTGAAGGCACTTAGGGCAGATGTGGACAAGCTATTGGCAGACTAAATGCCTTTAGACTTGCTATTTGAGGATCCAGCTCCTCCAGCAGCAGCACCAGAGCCACAGTAGGGGCAGGCATCCCAGCCTCCAAGGAAGAAGACGAAGCTTCCCAGTTTAGAGGGTGTAGTGATTGAGCTTGCAGAGACTCAGGGGATTCCCTCCATTGATGCACCCACTATTCAGCCAGTCTAGGAGCAGGCCACTATCCCAGCAGCAGAGCAGCAGCAGGCAGGGGACCAGTCTGAGGTTCCCGCCCATACAGGGGATCAGGGGACAACTGAGGATCCTATGCAGACGGACCGGGACTATGGAGCTCTGCTATATCCTTTAACCGATATTTTGTGCTTATTTGTGTAGTTGGCATTGGGGACAATGCCAGCTCTTATTCGTGGGGGTGCGCCCTACATTTTTTTGGATTATCTGGATGATTGTACATATTAGACTTTCATTTTATGTTCTGTTTATTTGATTTCTTAGTTGGTCTGTATATAACTTTACATTTTAGCTACTTTTATCGTACTTTTTCTTATCTTTTGGTCTGTATATAAAGTTACATTCGGTATATTTTCATCCCTCATTGTATATTCTATTCCCCTATTGTATATATTCATTCTGTTTTTCTATTTTCACAAGAATTTTTCGTTTTTAGCTTCGTAGATAGGCTCGTAGCCTTTTGTTTTGTTTTTGGCGTTTTCAATAAACCCTTGGTTTTCTTAATGCCACGGTTCTTTCCAAGGGTGGAGTATAGTGCGAACCGGGTGGCTCTTCCCAATGATAGATGGCGTGACAACCTTCTTAAGGGTTTGAGTCCGTTTTTTTTAGTTTTCTTTTGTTTTTGTTATTTCGTAGTTAAGGGTACCTCAGGCAAAGCTTCACTTGGGCCTAACACATTTGCCTTCGATCCCATGATCAAAGACATAATGCTGTGTTAGGATGGTAAAAGTCGTGGCCTTGAGACTCTTGTGTTTACCAAACAATCATCATGTGGTCTTCTTGGACCATTGTGCGCTTGAATCATAACTGAGGTCGTTGTGGGCCCTCGACTTGATGTCTTTGGCAATCCCCTAGCATGTGTGGTGAGAAATCGAATTGTGAGTCCAAGTCCCAAGCCAATGGTCTAGAACTTGCCCTGAATATTTGTTGAGGCGAAATCCTAGGTGAAATTTGACTTAAGAAGTGATTGTAGGCTCTCTTTGATACCAATGTTGAGTTAAACAATTCAATGGCCTACCAATGAAATAATCCCTAGCTAACCCTTTTGAGCCTTGAACCTTTTTCTTTCAAGAACCAATGTTACAAGCCTATACCCGTTCTAAAAGATACCCTCTCTTGGCACCCAAAATCTTCCCTTGAGTAATGGCAAATGTCTAAGTTTGGGGGAGGAGAGACAAGAAAGGAAGCAATAGTGGTAAAAGGTACGAAAGCAAAAAGAAAGAAAAAGGGGGGGAAACACTGATTTGAATAAAGAAAAAGACAAAAAGAAAGCACAATGCGAAAAAGAATAAAAATGGGATACAAGGGAAACAAAAGTGAGAAAAAAAGGCTAGAAGAAAGTAGAAAAAGGAGAAATGATTTGAATTGCATAAGAAAGAGTGACAATGTGTCCCTGTAACCCCCTGAAAAGAAGTGAAATGCTCAAATGAGTCAAGAAAGTGTGCCAAAATGAATCAAAGGAAGTGCTTAAGGGAAGATTGAACCCATTTGAACTAAAACATGTCCTATCCTTACCCAAAAGCCTTCACAATGACTCCACAAAAGCCCTATATGATCTTGAGTTGAAGGAAACCTACATTAGTGGATACTTACATAAGGGGCAAGCATATGGTACCTAGAGCCGGACTTGTGACATTTTTCTTGAGAGAAATGAGTGAAATTCCATCAACCTCGGTTTGTGTGTCAATACTCTAAAAAGGTGAGGTTCGCTTAGGGAGAGTTGAGGATGTGTGAGTTTGGGTTCCACAATGACCAAGGTATTTGAGAAAAGTTCTTTGATGAAATGTGTCAACCCTTGATGCTCTTGTGTCACACTTGATCCATAGTTTTCAAAGTTTAAAATGTGTTAATGATGCATTCGTATTGAGGGCAATTGCTAGTCCTAATTGATGCTTGTTGAGGTTACTTTAGGATANATCTGTTTCGAAATTTGCACGGGGATCTTGGGGATGTTGCGGGAATCTTGCTCTTTCTGTTACAAACCCATAACGGCATCATCTCGGGGTTGGTCACACTCGGCTCTGGTGCTCATCGCGTACTTCAATCTTCGAGCCTTGTACTCTATCATCGGTCTCGAACTTGGTCCATCGGGCTTGAACTCGACCCATCCCGAACTCAGGCTTGAAGTGACTCTTCGAGCCCGTAAAATCGGGCATCCTAGCCTCTCTCTCCATCTCGGTGTACTGATTGATCTCATATGGAACCCTTAACGTGATGGGTGCGGTAAAGGTAGGTTCGATAAGGAATATACAGGTGAAACGTACCGCTCGTGAGTAGCGGCATGTGCCACATATATGTGCTGGTTGGTGGTGAAAGTGACTCCGTCATGAGGAAGGGTAGTTGATTTAGTTGTAATAGGCGGGTTTGTGATGTATGAGGATATTGTGGTACGTAGGGAGTGTGAATAGGAGGATATGGAGGGTTAGCAGGTGTTACTGGAGGTATAACTTGAGTAGTGGGGGTTGAGGTTGGGGTGTTGTTGTTTTGGCGTGATGTTGAAGGAAAAAGATTTGAAAGTGAATCTGGGTGGTTGAGGAAGTGCTGTGACGGCCAAGTGCGCTAATTATCTGATATGTTGTACCTCTTTTCTTACGAATTCCATTTCTTAGGCTATCCTGGCCACGTGCTCGTCATTCCTAGTGCTGTCCTTTCCCCCCAACCGCCCCGGGTTGTCGGCTACAACAAGAGCATGTTTAGTTGGGTCTTCTGTAGCTGACATCTTTCCTTAGACCTTATATTGTATGGTGGCTCCGCTAGTTTTAGTTGACGCAAAGCAACTTTCTTTTCTTTTTGGGGGTAATAATAAAGCAAAAGAAAAAATAAGAAGAAAGAGAAGAAAAAGAGTAAGAGTCAGTTTCTTCATTTATGGGAGCAAGAAATCACATATAGCAGATAATTCACGCAATACAGCTAGCACGTTCGTAGAATTCGCGGGGACCTCTCATTACCGGAGGTAGGCCTAATTTGCGAATGTTTGACAGACATTTAGACTTGACACATTTAGATCCATGGGCTTAGATAATTCGCCCTTTTGGAAAGTAAAAGAGAGAACTAGGGATAGAGGTATAACGTAGGGAAAGGAAGGGATATCAACCAATTCTAATAACTATCCCCTGAGTCACTTTCTGTGACCTTCTCTTCTTCTGGATCATCTTCCAGATCATTGGATTCAGACTCCTCCTCCGGATCTTCTTTTGGTTCTGTACTTGACTTTATCTGGATGCATTCTACTACCCGGTCATTCTCTTCAGCTGGTGGTAATATATGGTCGATGGATCCTGGGACCACCTGACGATGCATTGATGTGGTCACAAGATAATACATCAAGATTTCATGGTAAATCTGCAAAAGCAACCATTGCATCCTCTAACAAAGTTTTACCTTCTCTGCTCGAGCAGGCCAGTTCTTCTTCTTTGTTAATCTAAACGCAGTACTCGGGGGTGCACCATGAATTTTCACTCATAGGCATTGTTACGAAGTCATTCCACTCTTCTTGTAGTTTCCTTATCCTAGGAATTAGAATCTGGCCATTGTAGTCATCCTCATATAGTGCTGCTCTTATCCACAACGACACATCTTGGATCATACCAAATTGTCTGAGGACCCGCAGAGGTGAGTACGACTGAATGCCTTCTAATCCGATCAACTCAATGAAGTACCTTTGGGGAGTCCTCAAGTCTGCTCTTCCACCTAACCAAGAGAGTTTCCAGTTGATCCATTCTCCTGTCAGATTGGTTAGTGTTTCCCTCCATTCTTCTTGCCCATGTGGGGAAATCAGTGCCTCATTCTTTCATTGTGGCTGGGAATCATATTACTGACACCTACGAAGTAGTCAATAGTAGCCTCCAATTGGAAAAAGTGTTCAGTAGCCCAAATCTGTAGCAGCAAGTTGCATCCTAAAAGTAGTCATATCCTCGTGCACACGTGGATAAGGCTCTCAGCAATTCAGCTAACACCATCGGCACTAAAGTAGCTTGAAGATTGTCACGGAAGGTTGCCAGGACCACTGGTAACAAGTTGATGTTGATATGGCCCCTTTGTTGTGGGAAGACTGATAAGTAGGATTGTAACGTGTTTTATGCCCCTACTTGCCTGTGCTTTGAGTATAATTTGATACGAAATAATCCCAAAATGCTCACAGGTTGTGCTTGATTGCAGGTTTGAGCGACAAAGTGACTGAATTGTCAAAGATCGGCTCCAAACGGAGTGAAACCTGCTCAAGCATCAAAGGCCAAGAAAAGTGAAGGAAAAAGATCCTAGTGCGGACCGCACAAAAGTTCACGCGGCCGCACTAGGAGGTTCAGAGAATTGCTAATTCAGGAATCTCACAACGCGGCCGCGGTTGGATTTACACGGCCCGCGTTCAGCTCACGCGGCCGCGCCACAATTTTATGCGGACTGCGGAAGAGATTCAAAGAAGTGAAAGTTGGCGACCAAAGCAAGCCATGCGGCCGCGGTCACATTTACGCGGTCCGCGCCAGAACTCATGCGGCCGCGCTTCACTTTTGTATGGCCCGCTATCCTCAACTTCAGAGAGATAATCTTCAAGATTTCTAGAGCCCACGTGGCCGCGCTTCATTTTTGCGCGGCCCGCGCTGATCCCGCAGGGGTATTTTTGTCCAAGTTTTTCAGCCACTATAAATAGATCCTTTTTTCATTTTTAGGTTAAGTTTTATATACAGAAGGCTGCCGAGCTCGTGAGAACGGGAGTTTTAGCATATTTTGGCATTTTAGCATTAATTTCTCAATAGATTATTGCAGTTTCTTATCAGTAATTAATTATTATGTTTAATTCTTCTTCTAATTCTTCTGTTTCTTCTTTAATTATGTCTAGCTAAACCCACTAGCTAGGGTTGTGGCTCTACCCTAGTGTGGGTAATTAATGGGTGCTGCAATCTAAGGCTAGATTGATATTAGGTGTTTGCTATTTGTGTTAATTTTAGGTTTTCATTAAGGATTGGTGGTTGCAAACACTCATTCTAGCTTGGTTGGTTTGACTCTTCTTGAGAAAGAGAGTCTATAACCCCAAAATTGACCCAACAAGGAATTGGGAAGGACCCATGAGAAATGGTAGTCCCAATTAATGGGTTAAACCTCGAGAGAGTAATTACCCTACTTGAACCCTAGTTGCTTGGTCAAATTGGCCTACCCAATTGGTCTCGATAGAGTCAATTGGGCAAAATCACTCTCTCTACCGAGAGGTTTGAGAGTGGGTACAATTGAGCAAAGGTTATAGCATAATCCCCAAATATGTCAATTTACCCTTAGTAGCATCTACCCGTTGATTAACCACCTAGGTAATGCCACGACCCTAGTGCCTTTCTCTATATTAATTACAACTTAGCAATATTTCCATAGCATAATTTAGCTTCAAATATTAGTTCTAAAGTAGAAGATATAAAAATCAAAGCCGAAAATGTTAGAAGTGATATTAGAAGCACAACTACAATTCTAGACTAAGCAGATAATACAACTCCCTCTCTAGCTCCCTGTGGAAAATCGATCTCGATCCACTATTGGGTAAAAGCTGTTGCGACCCGCTCTTCCTACCTTAGTGTAGTGTTGAGTCGGCAGCGATCAAAGACCAATAGTCCTTACAGTGCCATTGCGAAAGTAATAGGCCTGAGGCTCTCCCATGTCGCTTGGTAACATTGGAATTCCCCTGAATACCACTCGTAGCTTTCTCGGTGCACAAACCTGTCGAACATCTGGTCGAGGCTCACCCACCCGTCCTCGATACTTCTTAGAATTCTGCTATTGGTAAGACCTAGAGCATCCAAGAACCGATAGCCTGGCATAGTAACTATAAACACTGGCTTTCTTTCATTGAATGGCCGCTCCATAAAACTTGTGACTTCCTCCAATGTCGGTACCATCTCACAGTGGGCAAACTTGAAGTCCACTTTAGCTGGATCCAAAAAATTTATCAACAGGCGAGTGAGAACTTTGTCTGCTCAGATGTTCATCAATGCAGTTAATCCCCCTAGGTGCATCCGAACTTCGTTTCCGTGTTCGATCTCGTCCAAGTCACACCTCTATTCAAGGTTATGAAACGGTCGGTGCAATAATAATACCCAACTAAGAGTCGGGGTTGAATTCCACAGGGAGCTATATGAATGGGATAAAGTAGTATATATTTGGACTAAGCATGTGAAGTATCTAGATTGCACTTCCACAAATATGGTTTTGTTTTTACTTCTAAAATTACGCTAAGTATTATAATTCTAAAGATATGAAACTAGAGAATGTTGTTTTTGGTTGTTTTTCAAAGATATAAAAAATCCTAGGTCTATGACCTTCACCTAGGTGTTTGCCTAACGGGTTGTAAACTTTAAAGCTTGTTTCGTTGGTCGAGGTGTATTATAGCTATCAACACTCAAGTAACCCAATCAATACCTCTCGGTAAGAGAGTGATTTTGCCCAATTTGGCTTTCTCAAGTCCAAATGGGTATTGAGCAAAATAATTGATAAAATGCTCGAGTCGGATTTTACTATCTCTAGGTTCAACCCTTTAATTGAGACTATCAATCTCTTGATTTTATCCCAAATTCTCGTTAGCCAAGTTTTCCAAGACTAAGTCTCTCTTTCTCAAGTAGAGACCAAGTCAAGTAGGCATGAACTAATGTTTGCAACCATTAATTATATAATTAAAAGCAAGAACAAGGCTAAATAATAAACACCAACCCTGAACAAGCCATAAATCAAACACCATTAGGTTTACACTCTAGGGTTGGGTCACAACCCTAGTTAAAAATCTAGCGACTCATTCTTAGAATAGATGAAATAGAAGAAGAAATGATAATAAAACTCATATTGAAAGATTAAAAGATAAAAATCCAATGTTAAATCACCAAAGTAAGCTAAAGTTGCCTAAAGAAGTAATGAAAAACGGATACAGGAGTTTCAATATTCAAAACTTGACCTAAATTCATGAAACTATTCCATTTATACAAGGCTGGAATATTCGGACAACAATGCTCTTTCGGAGGTTCTTCGGCCGCACAATTCCAAGTGCGGTCCGCACTTTACATCAGACTTGACAGGAGTGGAATCTGTGGCCGCACAATTCTGGAATGCGGTCGCATGTCTCATGTTCTGCGGTTCGCACAAATCTTGGTATGGCCGCACAGGGCTCTTCTATGGACCGCACATTTCTTGGTGCAGCCGTAGAGTTTACTTCTGCGGTCGCACAATAATTGTGCGATCCGCATTCTCCTTTGAACTTGAAGTGAGACTTCTCTGAACTTTTGCTCTAGCATAGCTTCTGCGGCCGCACAATAATTGTGCGGTCCGCAATTTGCACTTGGTCTCTGATGGATTTTCGTTCACAATCTGCGGCTGCAGATGGAAATCTGCGATCCGCACTCTAGCCTTTGTGCCTGATTTTTGTCCTTGAGTTTAGATCACTCTTTTTTGAGTTGGATTTCATCTTTGCGGCTCATTTTCCAATTCTCCTGCAATTAAGCATATTTCATCAGTTTTCGGGAATACAATTAAACACTTTTGGACTAAAGCAAAAGTAAAAATGCGCTAATAAGTAGTCAAAATCCCCACTTATCAAATCCCCCAAACATAAGCTTTTGCTTGTCCTCAAGCAAATAAAGTAATTCCCACCTCCGCAAGTTAAGAGCTATTCCAGCTAATCTAAGGTGTATCAAACACACAGCATTGGGACCAACAATTTCCCACAACACTTATGAATTATCAACAAGGCAATAATTTGAAGTTTTAAGCATAAATAGTTCTAATGTGACACTTGAGCATCAAGAGTTGACTTTATTAACCAAGGAAGCTTACTCTTTCATGTAGGTCATTGTGGATCCCAAAAGTCCTCCTCCTCTACTCTCCGTTACCATATCTCACATAAGAATGTAGCACTTAATTCAGGGATTTGTGAAAAGTTCGCTCATCTCTCTCAAAAGAATGTCACAAGTACGGCTCTAACTACCATATGCTTGCCCCTCATGTAGATCACCACTAGTAAGTTAAGTTCACTCGGCTTGAAATCACGTAGGGTTTTTTCGGAATGTAATGAAGGCTTTTGGACTAAGGTAGGAAATGTTGGAATAGACCGAGTTCATCTTTCCGTAAGCACTCCATTTTCTCTTTTTGGCTCATGTTCTGCCGACTCTTTGAGGCATTTTCTTTTTCCTTAGGGGAACTAGAGAGTCTTAACATCACTCTTTCTTGGTCATGATATTCATTTTCTCCTTCTTTGGTTTCTCCATGCTTTGCATCGTTGCTTTTCCTTGAATCCCTTCAACTTTTCAACTTATTCACTTTCTTTTTGGATTTTTCTTTTCTTCTTTCTTTCTTTTTCTTTGCCTTTCTTTTTCTTTATCTACTTTCTCTTTTTGTGCCTTGATACCACTTTCAAACTCCTCGTCTCTCCCCCAAACTTATGTTTTAGCCAATTGTTTCTCAAGAGTGTTAAGGAAAGCTCGGGTGCCAAGAGAGGGTCACTACAAAACGGGTAAAGGCTTGTAACGTGGTTATCAAATGAGAAAGGTCTTAGGCTCATGTGGATTTACTAGGGATAAAAAAATTGGTGGGACATGGAAAATTTCAAACGGATCAAGGAGAGCCTACAATCACTTCTCAAGCCAAGAAAAACTTATAGTTTCGCCTAGAAACACATTCGGGGCAAGTTCTAGACCATTCACCCAGGTACTTGGACTTGCAACAAAAACATCTCACCTCTCACACTGCTGGACTGTTAAATAGGATAGAGTCGAGGGCCCACAAAAACCATATTCAAGATTGAAAATCACTAATGGTTCGACTAAACCACTCGATGATTTCTTTAGTCAACACAAGAGTCAAAAGGTCACTAACTAGAGTTATTTCTTTCCATGAACTTGTTTTTAATCATAAGCACGTAGTTAATTGTGTTGGTACCAAGTGAAGCATGCTTGACTCTTCTAGTTTGACTCAATTAGGTCCTCTTATTCATTATTACTACTATTGTTACCTAAACATCAAAAACGGACTCAATCCCTTAAAAAGATTGTCACGCAATCCATCGTTGGGAAGAGTCACCCGATTCACACAAAAACCACCTTTGGAAAGGACCGCGGCATTAAGAAAACCAAAGGCTTACTGATCACCTAAACATGAAAAGAAGCTACTAAATTAAAAAAAAGCTATTAAAGTAAATAAATAGCTATTAGAGTAAACATCGACTACTAAGATAACAAAATAAAGAAGCTATGAAGTAAACTACTGAAATCATAAATGAATATACAAGATGAGAGAGAAAGAGAGAGAATATATAGATCAATAGAGAGAGAAGAATATGAACATAATGAAAAGAAAAAAAATGTTATCAGTTATTACATGCCAATGTCAAATGCCATCAAATCACATAAACTCCATCCCCACGAATAAGAATAAGCATTGTCCCCAACGCTTAACAAAATAAAAACAAGGAAGGGAAAGAGTAGAGAGAACTCCCTATGTGGTCTCCGTGTCCATAGCAGCATCACCTCCCTTAGGCTCCTCTAACTGGATCTCATCATCCTCTGCTCGGAGAGTACTTGGGTTGGTGAACATCTGTAGCAGCGCCTCTACAGTGTAGGCAGCGAGGTATTGCTCCTCAGACTGGCCAGCTGGTGCCTCTGGTGCTGCTGGTGCTGCTAGGTCTGCTGGTGCTGCTGGAGCTGTCTCTATCAGCAAATCAAATGGAAGGTCACCAAGTGCTGCTATCCTAGTCACCTCTCATCTCAACCTATCATCTGACTTCTTTAAAGCCTGGTATTTCCTTATCTTTTTCACCTGCATCCCAAGCTCCATAATTGTTGTTCCATGTGCCACCAAGGTATCCATGATGGTCTTCTGGTTCTCCAGAATCTTCTTCAAAGTGTCCTCCATTGTCGGAGGAATCTGGGGTGCTGGGTTAGAGGTCTGGGCTGCAACAGCACTAGATAGATTAGACATCTTTGCAGTAGCAGTCTGCATCCAGTTGTTGAGATTTGCCAGTGTCTGGGAGACTCGCAGTAGAGAGTGGATGTGCAGGCATAGGCAGTATCCTTGGAGTAGAAGCGGATGGGATTGATGCTGATGGCCCAGAAAGTGGAGGAGAAGGTATGGCAGCTGTACTGCTAGAATGCCCGGCTGCGGTGGTAGATATGTCAGCTGAATCTGTAAATACCATCGAAGGCTCATTAGACTGGCCTACGGTAGTAGTCGGCTGACCCTTGTTCTTCGAGTATGGCAGCTGTACTTCTAGAGGGCCCGGCTGTAGTGGTAGGCATGTCAGCTGAATCTGTAACTACAAACGAAGGCTCATCGGACTACCCCACGGTAGTAGTCAGCTGACCCTTGTTCTTCGGGTTCCTCGGGTCCTTCAAAAAGTACCATGTGAAGGGCTTCTTCGCCTTAACCCTTGTATCAAAACCCTTGGACTCCACTCCCACGTTCGTAAGATACTCCATGATGGTGTTCGGATATGGGTAGGAGTTGTCACCCTGCCTACCTACCAGAGACAGGTTGGCCGACATGATGGCACCACCATTGATTGGGTACCTGGCCATGATGGAGGCAACTAGGACTGCCCGTGGGACTGGAAGGTTATTTTCATTATGGCTTGGATCTATTCGAATGCACAAAAATGTTTTCCAACCTTTAGCTTCAAAGTTGAGGTGTTTCGCTGAATGGGAACCCCTGCTGTGATCCATGCTGGTGGTGGTCCTGGAGTTGCCAAGATCTTGGTTAGCCAAGGGCGAACCGCATCACCCAGTGCAAACTTCTATAAATACAGCACCAGTTCCACATCCTTGAGCCCCAAATATGTGTTCAAGGAGGTCTGATCAAATCTAACTTTTAAGTTCCTTACTTTAGTCACCTTAGTCCCCTTCTTAATATGTGCCACATTGGCGTATAATTCCCGAGCTAAGTGCTCATTGGCATCCACCACACTCTGAGTGAACCATGTCCACCATTTTCTCTCCCGGAACTATCTGGCCACATTCGGGTTGTATCCATCCAAATCTTTCAAGACAAACTGACGCTCAAGAGTGAACGATCTCTGAGGCCACCACTCTCGGAACCTATTAAAAGCAGTCGGGCTCACAAATCTGTCTTCCCAAACCTCCTTCTTCTTCGACCTCTCAAGGCCGGCAACTATGGTATCACCCCCTCGACCGTCGTTTGGAATATAACCATCATCATCAACTCTAACTGGTACGTCAGGGACATGAGTAGATGAGGGCTTTGAATCCTGATTATCATCTTCCGAACCCTCAGAAGTACTTGCTGAGGTGGAAGGTTCATCTCGGAGCTGAACCCTCCCCGGGAGCTGCCTTGGCTGTGACGGTGCATCAGGCTGCTCTTGCATAGAATTGCCCTCTGATGCTTCCCTAGAAGGGGCATATGTACTGGACTCAGCAGTCTCTGGGGCTCTCTCGGTTGTTGTCTTCTTTGCTATAACCCTTTGCATGAAGAGTGGTATGGTACCCCTGCCTCGGCCTCGGGAGGGTTCACCCCTCCCCTTGGACGTATCACCTCATCCCCGGGATCTAACCATTATCTACAACACATAGCAATAGGAATCCGTTATAGTTCAAGTTCAGAGTATCAGATAGTTGCAGACAAAACAATATGCAGGGTGGGGGAACTGCTGTCAGCATAATTTTGAGTGCGACAGCAGATGGGTTTGTGCGAACTGCACAATTTGGAAGTGCGGCCACAGTGGTGATTCTGCGGTCCGCACAATTTTTAGTGCGACCGCACAATTGAAATGTGGTCCGCACAATTTTGAGTGTGTTCGCACTTTGAAACTTCGAAAATGTCAACTCTCTGAAGATAAAGAATTGCTTGATCTACGACCGCACACACTTTTCTGCGGCCGCGGTTCAATTTCTGCAGACCATACAATTTAAATGCGGTACGCACAATCATTTCACACCAAATGCCCTAAGTTAACATTCTGCGGACCGCGCAATAGCCACATAATTCAAAAACAAATCGGGCAGATCTTAGGGTTTCTAACTTTAATCATAAATTGGACATGGTAATAACAGTTAAACATGATAAACAGTTTACCCATCCCCCAAATAACAAATAGGAAGTCACCCACATAAATTTAAGTTCACATGAAGATGAACTTGACATTAGGTCTAAAGACAACTAAGCTAATTATGAACAAAATTAAGAGATATGAAAAATTTCAAAGATGAATTGAACAAACTAGTAATGTAGTGATGCTAAGGAAGAACCAAAGATGATGAAATTAGTGTGAGATGCGTGAATTAGATGAGTGCAGTGTGCTTGCCTTTGTGTTAATTTTTCAGAGTTCGTAAAGTTTTAAGTGTAGTAGGAAGAGCACTATTTATACTTATTGCGATGGCCTAAGGTTCAAGAGACGAGTGCGGCCGCACAATTTCATGTGCGGTCCGCACTCTATTACCTGATGTAGACTTTCCTTTTGAAGATCAGCGGTCCGCAAATTTTTGAGTGACACCGCAGATTTTGGTGCGTACAACACATTTCTTGTGCGGCCGCACTTTGGCCATTTCTCTGATAGGAAAACTTCAGAGAGTGTGCAATTACTGATCTCCAGTTGTGCGGCCCATAAAATAATTGTGCCGCCGCAGATCCCTTTTTCCGGTGGAACTAAAAATTGTGCGGTCCGTACCTTTTCCACACATAGCCATTTTTTTTAGCACAGTCCCTGCAAAGCACACTCATTCCTGCAGCACACTTCAAAACCAGTTAGCACAAAATAGATCTATCTAAAGAAGAAGAAAAAGAAAAGACACATGTGTTACCTCCTAAGAAGCGCCTGATTTAACGTCGCGACACGATGCAGATTACCATCAGCACTTGAAATAAAGAATCGCCACAATGTGGCCATCATCAAATTTTCCCAGATAATGCTTCACCCTGTGCCCATTGACTCTAAACACCTCATTATTTTTATTTTTCATGTCCAATGCACCAAAGGGTGTCACACCCACAACCTCAAACGGGCCACTCCATTTAGACTTCAACTTTCCCGGAAACATCCGTAATCGAGAATTGAACAACAACACAAGATCACCTTCTTTAAACACCTTATTCCGAATGTACTAGTCCTGCAGGTATTTCATCTTCTCCTTATATAAGGACGAACTTGTGTATGCAGGGTACTGGAACTCATCTAGCTCATTCAATTGTTCCATTCTTAAGTTGGCGGCGACATCCCACTCAAGATTCAACTTCTTCAAAGCCCACATGGATTTGTGCTCAAGTTCCACCGGAAGATGACAAGCTTTTCCGAACACCAACCGTTATGGAGACAATCCAATCGGTGTTTTATAAGGCGTCCTATAAGCCCATAAAGCGTCATCACGTTACTTTGACCAATCCGTCCGATTGGCATTCACTGTTTTGGACAAATACTTTTTACCTCCCTGTTGGAGACTTCCACTTGACCGCTTGCTTGAGGATGAAAGGGGGTCGTGACTTTATGAGTGACACCATACTTGGAGAGTAAGGTAACGAAGGCTTAGTTGAAAAATGCGATCCCCCATCACTTATGATAGCCCTTGGAGTACCAAATCTTGTAAAGATGCTGTTCTTCAAAAACGACACCACGCTTATCGCTTTATTGTTAGCAAAGCAACAACCTCAACCAATTTGGGCACATAATAAACAGCGACCAAGATGTAGGTGTTTCCACAAGAACTCACGAATGGGCCCATGAAGTCAATACCCCACACATCGAAAATGTCAATCTCCAAAATGGTGCTGAGGGGCATTGATAAGTAGGGACTTTGAACGCTTATTTGCTCTTTTACTTGCGTTTTAGCTAAAAAATGCTCAAAGTTATTCCCGGAAACTAACAAAATGTGGTTATTTGCAGGAATATTAAGAAACGAGCCAAAGAAGTCAAAATCAACTCATAAAGAAGTCTAAAGTGAACAAGAACCAAAATAGGTCAAATGAGATAGCAGTGCGGACCGCACAATTCTAGTGCGGTCGTAGAAGGAGATTCAGAGACTATGTTTTGGCCAGCTCAGGGAGTGCAGACAACACTGAAATTGTGCGACCGCATCCGTTTTTATACGGACCGCAGAGTTGAGATTCAGAAGAGCTGGAAAGTTTTGGAGTGCGGACCGCATCCCTTTTGTGCGGACGCATAATCCTGAGTGCTGCCGCACCCACTTTTATGCGGACCACAGAAGCCTGAAGATTTCAAGTCCAATTTCCCAAGACTGCGGACCGCACTAGAATTGTGCGGCCGCAGAAGCCCATTTTGTGGTCCCCATCAGAATTATGCGACCACATAACCTCCGTAGGGGCATTTTTGTTGGATATTTTTAGCTTAGTATAAATACAACGTTTTGTCATTTTTAGGTGAAGTTTGGGTTGCAGAGCTGCAACTGAACATTTTTCTTTACTTCTTTAAGTAATTTTGTAATAGATTGACTTCTTAACACTAGATTTTCTTTGTTTAATCTATGATTATGCATTCTATCTTAATTTAGTCTTGTATGATTCCATAGATGAGGTTCCTATTGAACCTCAAGCTAATAGACGAGGCCACCCACCTCACTGATAATCGTTCCCTTACCCCCCCCCCCCCCCCCCACCCACTCCACCAAGAGCGGTAGCCCACCGACAATTGCCAAACGAGGGTTATGCAAGTGCTATAGTCCCACCCCGCATTAGGGCGGGAAACTTCCAAATTACCAACGTGATGCTTACACTACTTGAACAATGGGGTTTCTTCACTAGGGCTCCGAATCAAAATTCCTACAAGCATCTCAGGGGGTTCACCGATACTTGTGGGGGAGCAAGCAAACAAATATTTCTGAGGACTCTCTGAGGTTGAGGCTTTTTCCCTTTTCTCTATGGGGAAAAGCATTGGAATGGTTAGAAAGGTTGCCCAACCATTCCATCACAACTTGGGATGGGTTGGCAGAAAAGTTCATTTCCAAATTCTTCTCTCCGGGACATATGGCAACACTTCGGGATGAGATTCTTGCTTTGAAGCAAGAACCCAATGAGCCATTGCACGAGATTTGGGAAAGATATCATAACATTGTTAGAGAGTGCCCGAACAATGATATGACTGAGGCCAAGATCCAACAGACCTTCTACAGGGGGATCAACACAACTAATCAATATGTGGTTAATCAACTCGCCGGAGGAAACTTCATGAACATGCCATATGCTGAAGCTTGTGAAATTCTTGATGAGATGGCGGATACCTCTTTGGCATGGCAAAGTAGAGCCAATGTGGCACAAGGTGACCCTAATGTTATTCACCTACAAAAGGAGCTACATGACCACGAGCAAGCTATAGCCGAGTTGACAACTACCATGAACCAATAGGCCAAGGCTCAGCTTCAACAAGTTCAAGGGCCAAAACAAGTGCATGCAATGGAAGGTGTGAATATGATGGTAAAAAAAAGAAGACAACATGGTCAACAAATGCAAAGCCGTCCGAATTAATTTTTGCAAGATGATAGTGGTTATGATCAAGATGATTCATTAAATGAGAAAGACGAAGAAGTTCAATATGTCAACAATTATCAAGGTCAAAGAAACAATGATCAAGGACAAATCCAACAATGGAGGCCACAAGGGAACCGAGGTAATTGGAACAACCAAAACCACCAAGGCGATTGGAGTGGTGGTAATTCTAATCAAAGCAATTAGAACAATCAAGGAAATCAAGGCAATTGGGGCAACAACAATCAAGGCAATTGGGGAGGCAATAATCAAGGAGGGTGGAACAACATCAACCGGGGCCGGGTTTTCAAAGGCCCCTGATGTTCCAACAACTAAGAAATCCACTGCCCTATCCTTCTAAAGGCACAAGCTCTTCTTACAATGAGATGGGTAGAATTGAAAACATGTTTAAACAGATGATGGAAAAGAACGCCGACTCTGATGCTCAAATAGCCTCGCACAACACTTCTATTCGGAATTTGGAGGTTCAACTAGGAAAAATATCACAAGCGTTGAACACTCATCCTAAGGGGGCACTACCTAGTGATACCGTTGTGAACCCGAAGGGTGGGAATAATACGGGACATGCTATGGTTGTAACTACTAGAAGTGGAAAAAGAGGAGATGCAACCACCTCAAATCATAGAAGGATTGTGGATGAAGATGTTGTGGTTCAAGAGGATGAAATACCAAGAAATATGGTTCAAGCTAATGAAGAAGTGAGAATTGACATAGAGGGAAGTGTGGAGGAGACGCAAGAAGAGGTGAACCCGTCTAGGGAACACGTGATTGACATGCCGTAACCGGTGGTGCCAAAGGCTAAGGCACCAATGCCAAGGCCTCCTCCTCCATACTCTCAAAGGCTTGCAAAGCAAAACAGTGAGAAACAATTCAAAAAAATTATTGATATGATGAAAAGTTTGTCCATAAATGTACCATTGGTTGAGGCATTGGAGCAAATGCCGGGATATGCAAAATTTATGAAAGATTTGGTAACCAAGAAAAGATCAATGAATTGTGACACCATCTAGATGACTCATCAAGTGAGTGCTATTGTGCACTAAATGGCTCCAAAGTTGGAAGATACGGGCGCTTTCACAATCCTTTGCACTATTGGGAGCGCCAATTTTGCCAAAGCATTATGTGATCTTGGGGCAAGTATCAACTTGATGCCCTACTCTGTGTTCAAAACTTTGGGGATTGGGCAACCAAGACCCACATATATGAGGTTGCAAATGGCAGATCGGACAAGAAGAGGCCTTTGGTCGTTATTGATGAAGTATTGGTTAAAGTTGAAAAGTTCATCCTCCCAGCGGGTTTTGTGATCTTAGATTGTAAAGTGGCCTATGAGGTGCCTATCATTTGGGGTAGACCTTTCCTTGCTACAGGGAAGGCGCTTGTTGATGTGAAGGCCGGTGAGCTCACTTTTTGAGTAGGTGATGAAAAGGTGGTCTTCCATGTTTGCAAATAATTGAGGCAACCGAACAGTAGTGAAGTTTGTTCATTTGTGGATTTGGTGACCGACGTAATAGTTGATGATGCTAGTGCAACAATGAATGTTGAAGACAAATTGGAAGCAATTTAGCTCAATCTTGATGATGAGGAGGAGAGTGATGGCTATGTGGAGTGTGTAAATGCATTGCAAGGCATGGGGTCGTACACTTATGAGCCTCAAAAGCTATCTTTGGATCTTGAATATCGGAAGACTCCTCCAACAAAGCCCTCAATTGAGGAGCCTCCTACCTTGGAGTTAAAGCCATTGCGACCGTACCACATGTATGAATTCCTTGGGCCTTCTTCTACTTTACTTGTTATTCTTTCTTCATGCTTAACTAACATGCAGGTAAAGTCCTCTTTGGAGGTGCTACAAATGAGAAAAAGGGCAATCGGTTGGACTTTGGCGGATATCCGGGGCATAAGTCCTGCCTTTTGCATGCACACGATTATCTTGGAGGAGGGTGCCAACCCTCCTTGAACATCAAAGAAGATTAAATGAAGCAATGCAAGAGGTGGTGAAGAAGGAGATAATCAAGTGGTTAGATACCGAGGTTGTGTACCCCATTTCTGATAGCTCGTGGACCTCTCCAGTGCAATGTGTCCCAAAGTAAGGGGGCATGACTGTGGTGACAAATGACAAGAATGAATTGATCCCAACCAGAACCGTCACCAGGTAGAGAGTGTGCAGGGACTATAGGAAGCTCAACAACTTACTCGGAAAGATCATTTCCCGCTTCCGTTTCTTGACCAAATGCTTGATAGGTTGGTCGGACGTGCTTTTTATTGCTTCCTTGATAGATACTCCGGATATAACCAAATTCTTATTACTCCCGAGGACCAAGAGAAGACCACTTTCACATGTCCTTATAGTACTTTCTCGTTTTCAAGGATGCCTTTTGGGTTGTGTAATGCACCGGTGACTTTTCAACGGTGTATGATGGCTAACTTCACCGACATGGTGGAGGATATTCTTGAAGTTTTTATGGATGATTTTCTGTGGTTGGGAATTCGTTTGAAGATTGTTTGGAAAATTTGGATAGGGTATTGGCTAGATGTGAGGAGACAAATTTGGTGCTGAATTGGGAGAAGTGTCACTTCATAGTCGAGGAAGGCATTGTCCTCGACCATAAAATTTCAAAACATGGTATTCAAGTTGATCAAGCCAAAATTGCGATGATCTCAAAACTCCCTCCTCCTACATCCGTGAAGGGAGTGAGGAGCTTCTTGGGTCATGCGGGTTTCTATCAACGACTGATAAAGGACTTTTCCAAGGTGGTGAACCCATTGTGCAAACTTTTGGAGAAGGATGCCAAGTTCCATTTTAATGAAGATTGTATGAAGGCATTCGAGTTGCTTAAGTTCAAGTTGACTACTACTTCTATTATCACCACACCAGATTTGAGCTTACCTTTTGAGCTCATGTGTGATGCTAGTGATGTTGCGGTTAGAGCGGTGTTGGGGCAAAGAATCAATAAAATCTTCCATCCGGTCTACTATGCTAGCAAGACCATGAATGATGCCCAAGTCAACTACACAGTGACCGAGAAGGAGCTACTTGCTATTTTTTTTTTGCCATGGAGAAGTTCCGGCCGTATTTGATGGTTACTGAGGTGATTGTTCACACCGACCATGCGGCGCTTCGGTATTTAGTGAGAAAGAAAGATTCTAAAGGCAAGGTTGATGCGGTGGGTGCTTCTTTTGCAAGAGTTTGATCTAGAAATTCAAGACCGCAAGGGTAGTGAGAATCAAGTGGCGGACCACTTGTCCCGTTTGGAGGAGGAGGGGAGCCACATGACGGCCTTGAGATGAATGATTCATTTCCCGACGAGCAACTCCTATCCGTTTCACTTACCGGGATGGCATGGTGTGCCGATTTAGCGAATTATCTTGTGAGCGGCATTGTAGCGAATGATGTCTCTTCAAACCAAAGGAAGAAGCTCAAACGGTATTGTTTGGATTACTATTAGGGTGAGCCGTATCTTTTTTGAATATGTACCGATGGTGTGATCCGGCGATGTGTGCTGAAAGAAGAACAAATGGGAATTCTTGAAGCTTGCCACTCTTCACCGTATAGTGGTCATCATGGTGGAGCTAGAAAAGCTACAAAAGTTTTGACTTGTGGATTATATTTGCCTACCCTCTACAAGGACGCCAGTGAACTTGTCAAGCGTTGTGATGAATGCCAAAGGGCCGGTGGGATCTCAAAGAAGAATGAAATGCCTCTTACCACCATTTTGGAGATACACTTCTTCGACGTGTGGGGTATTGATTTCATGAGTCCATTTGTTAGTTCTTGTGGGAATGCCTACATTCTAGTCGCGGTTAATTATGTTTCCAAGTGGGTCGAGGCTGTTGGTTTGCCCAACAATGAAGCGAAGAGTGTGGTGGCATTCTTGAAGAAAAGCATCTTTACAAGGTTTGGTACTCCGAGGGCCATTATTAGTGGGTTCGCATTTTTGCAACCGGGATTTTGATACCTTACTCACCAAGCATGGTGTCACTCGTAAAGTCTCAACCCCCTACCATCCTCAAAGCGGATAGGTTGAAGTCTCCAACTGGGATATCAAGAGTATTTTGTCAAAGACTGTCAATGTCAACCGGACGGATTGGTCCAGAAAACTTGATGATGCTATTTGGGCTTATAGGTTGGCCTACAAGACGCCAATTGGGATGTCTCCATATCGATTGGTATTTGGGAAGGCGTGTCATCTTTCGGTAGAACTTGAGCTTAAAGCCATGTGGGTGTTGAAAAAGTTGAACCTTGAGTGGGATGTTGCTGCAAACCTAAGGGTGTCACACTTGAATGAGCTTGATGTTCCGGTATCATGCCTACACAAGATCATCCCTGTACAAGGAGAAGATGAAGTACCTCCATGAAAAGTACATCCACAACAAGGAGTTTAAAGAAGGTGATTTGGTGCTATTGTTCAATTCTCGGGTGAGGATGTTTTCGGGCATGTTAAAATCAAAATGGAGTGGGCCCTTTAAAGTAGTACATGTAACCCCCTTTGGCGCTCTAGATTTGAAAACTAAGAATGATGAGATTTTTAGAGTCAATGGGAACCGGGTTAAACATTATCTTGGAAGGTTGATGATGGCCACATTGTGGCGGTTCTCCATTTCTCATGATTGGTAATCTGCGTCGTGCCGCGATGTTAAATCAGGCGCTTCTTGGGAGGCAACCCATGTCTTTTTCTTTCTTTTATTTTCCTTCTTTTTAGATAGGCTTGGTTTTGTGCTAATAAGTTTTGAAGTATATGCAGGAATGGGTGTGCTGTGCAGGGACTATGCATGAAAAATTTGGCTAAGTGTCAAAATGCATGGTCTCTGAAGTTGGTCTGCCAAAAGCGCTTAAGGAACTGCGGCCACACTCATTTTTGTGCGGTCCACATCCAGTCATCTCAGAAGCAGGTAAGGAGTACGGTCCGCATAAATATTATGCGGCCGCACTCAGGTTAAAAAAGGGGTCCCACGGGTAAAAGTATAAATAGGACCTCTCTACGCTGTTTACACTTTTCGAACTCCTGGTCCCTAAAGACTGAACTTGCACAACAAATTTCCCCATTTGCACTCAAAGTATTCACTAAATTCATCACCTGTATCTTCGTTATTGGTATGTTCGATTCCTTATTAGATCCTTTTTCTTTTATTTGCTTTTGTTCTTAGATTTAGGATTAATTTCATGCTAAAAAGTGTGAGAGTTTTATTGTTTCTACTTAGAAATCATGTGGATAGCTTTTTCTATAATAATTAGGGTCTGGGTAATGTGCTAATGAAGTTTGATTGCTAAAACCATTTCAATTAGAGAACAAAAATGCATGAACCCTAGGTCAGGGCCTGTTAAGTTTGAATTGTGCGGCCGCACACATTTTTGTGTGTTCTGCAATAGATGTCATGCGGCCGCACACACTTTTGTGCGGTCCACAGCCCTTTAAGTTATGAGAATAGTGAGCTTGACTTATGCGGCCGCACTCAAAATTGTGCGGTCCGCAATGGACTTATGCGACCGTACTCACTTTTGTGCGGTTCGTAATGATGGAAATTCAGAGGCCCCAGTAGTCTGAGCCTGGGGCTTTGCGGCCGCACTCACTTTTGTGCGGTCCGCAAGGGGTACTGTGCGGCCGCACTCATTTTTGTTCGGTCCACTGCCCTTTGAGACACTTTTACTGCAACTTTCCATCCTGCATTTTTGTGCCTCTGTATGCATTATAACCTTCAATCGTGACTGATTCTTGTTCTTATATGCTGCAGACAATGGTTCGTTCTCGTGGTAGAGAAGATACACCACAAGGGAGTGCAGAACCCTCCTGAGGCCGGGGTCGAGGCAAAAGCAACCTGCCTCTAGCACTCCAAAAAGTTATAAGCAAGAAAGCAACAACAAATAGAGCCCCTGCCCCTGACACTTCGGAGACCAGTGAGTATGTCCCATCCGGGGAAGCTTCTGAGGGTAACTACGTCCAAGCACAGCCGGAAGCCCAATCACAACAAAGACAACAATTCCCTGGGAGTTTTCATTTGGATGAGTCCTGTATATGGTGAAATCGGAGGGTCCAATTCCTCGTCATTAAGGCACTCGAAAGATCACCTCGGAGGCTCGAGGCCGCAGGAACACCTCAAAGGATCGAGGCCGCGGCCGAGTATTATACCTTGAGGGTCGACACCACTCGACCCCAGGGTAGTAATGATCACGGTAATGGTGGAAATGGGGAGTTCCCAAGGCACGCGCTAGGTCTGACACAGTCTAGCGGGCTACTCTGAACCCGAATCAGGGTGTCATTCAGTCGTCCCATCCCCATATCTATGTAATTAATGTACTTTGTACTATGTGGGGATTTCGCTCCTATATAAAGGGAGTCCTTGTCATTTTGTATGGGTCGGTTGCTTCAGCTGCTCCACAAGAAATATAAGACAACATTCTCTCTGCTCTCTTACATATTCTCCTGAATTTATTGCTCCCATTTATTATCTTCATTATTGTTCATCATTTGTTGCTTATCATTGGCCATAAAGAGCTTTCTTTGACTTTATTATAACTATTAGTTATACTTCGATTACCTTCGATAGCTCACCGTCGAGCCCCGAAATCGACCTCGAGGCCCCCGAATCGACAAGCTCGAGGCCCGATTGTTAACATATCGGTTTGATCATCACCTTATCCTTAACTCTTATTTCGTTCTTAAGCCTCGCATACATAGCATCATCTGCTTAACAACTGGCATAAAAATAGATCACGTATTTTTAGAGTCCCATAACTAAATTTAATTGTTGTTACCATTTTCACGATAAACAGTTTGGCGCCCACCGTGGGGCTAAAAATAATAGTGATTATTTTCTTGCTGGTTCCATTACACAATGCAAGTTATCTTTCACGCTTTTTCTTGCCCAAAGATCTTTGATTTCAGGTCGGAATGTCTGATTCAGTAAACAATAACCTTGAGAACCACGGAGAGAATGGTGTGGCCATTCCAGGTGTTGGTGAGCCACCACGAAACCTTGAGAACGCACCAGGACCAGTTCCGGTGGACGAAGTTTCACACGAAGCTCAACACGTCGAAATAAGCTCCCACACTAACAGGAGCATACACCAAGGCGACCAACAAGAAGCCAAGAAAACCCCAGCCCAGGAAGAACTGGAGGTTAGCCTTCATGTTATTTTTGAAATGCTGCAAGCACAACAACTGGCTATTGCTTAGCTGCAAAGCAACCTGAAAACTCCTAGCACGGTAGCACCGGGGACAGCTCCCCCGGCCGAACAGGCACCGGAGAGATCGAGCAATAACGGGTCGATGTCCGATCCCGTCATCGTAAAGATGCTCGAGGACCTCACCGGAAGGATCGAATCGGGCGAGAAAATGATAAAAGACAACGATAAGAAGGTGGAGACTTACAACTCCAGGGTCGACCAAATTCCAGGAGCGCCCCCGATCTTGAAAGGTGTGGACTTAAAGAAGTTCGTACAGAAGCCGTTCCAACAGGAAGCGGCCCCGAAACCCATTCCAAAGAAGTTCAGAATGCCCTACCTTTCAAAGTATAATGGAACATCAGACCCCAACGAGCACGTCACCGCCTACACTTGTGCAGTAAAGGGCAACGACCTAAGGGACGACAAGATCGAGTCCGTCCTGCTGAAAAAGTTCGAGGAAACGCTCTCTAAAGGGGCAATGATGTGGTATCACAACCTGGCCCCAAACTCGATAGATTCATTTGCCATGTTAGCGGATTCTTTCATCAAGGCACATGCTGGCGCCGTCAAAGTAGCAACAAGGACATGCGACGTCTTCAAGATTAAACAGAGAGACAATGAGATGCTACGAGAGTTTGTATCTCGCTTCCAAATGGAACGAATGGAACTACCACCAGTCTCTGACGACTGGGTGGTGCAGGCCTTCACTCAAGTTCTGAACGAACGAAGCTCGGTGGCTTCGAAACAGGTGAAGCAAAACCTAGTCGAGTACCCGGCCTTGACTTGGTCAGATGTTCATAATCCATACCAGTCGAAAATCAGGGTCGAGGACGACCAGCTGGGGGCGCCCTCGGGCTTAGTATATCCAAGCAGGCTTCTGACAAAAGAGCCAAAACCAAACAAAGAGAGGTACCAGCCCTACATCGAAGATAGGAGGAACGCCCCGAGGCACATCGTACCCCGCAACGATCGAATGATGGACCGAGGATAGAATCCTCGGGGAATCGTCAACAGAGCCGGGTTTGATAGGCACACGGGGCCAGCAGAGGCCATGTGGCCCAGGCCTGTGCAATCGGATCCTTCGCAAATGAACCATAACTTAATGTGTGAGTTTCAAAACACACATGGCCACAGGACCGAGGATTGCCACCAGTTTCGAGAAGAAGTAGTCAGGTTACTCAACAAAGGACATCTCCGAGAATTCCTAAGCAACCCGGCCAAAAATCAGTTCCGGGAAAGAGAGGCGGTGAAGAAGAACGAAGCGAATGAGCCGCAGCATGTTATCCACATGATCTTGGGAGGCATCGATGCTCCACAGGAACCCGTGATGAGAAGGACGAAAATATCTATCACCAGAGAAAAGCGAACCCGGGGGTACATACCCGAAGACGCCCTCACATTCAGCGTAGAGGACGCTGAGGCCTTGTCTTAACCTCACAATGATTCGCTGGTAATCTCTTTCCTCGTAAATACATTTCAAATAAAATGTGTACTCGTGGATCAAGGTAGCTCGGCCAACATTATCAGGTCGAGGGTAATAGAGTAGCTCGGACTGCTTGACCAAATCGCACCCGCCACTCGAGTCCTCAACGGATTCAACATTGCCGACGTAACCGAAAATGTCAAATTCCATGTCATTGAATAATACATGAGGTACAACGCCTTGTTCGGGAGGCCATGGATACACTGCATGAGAGAAGTACTGTCCACCCTCCACCAAATGATGAAATTCTAGAGAAAGGATGGGATTAAAACCGTCTACGGGGAACAACATGCGGGAGGGAAATGTTTGTGGTGCACGATATAACACCAACACCAGTGCATCCACCCTCTAAGGAGCTAAATGATAATCAAACAGTAAAATAGTGATAGCAAGCTACGCCCTCGGCCATGTTCGATCTAAACAAGGACCATACCGCATCCTCATAACAAACGGTCGAAACATCGCCGGCGCGCTCCATTCTAAGGTATGACTTTCTCTTTTCTCTTTCAATTACCCGCTACGCAGACCTAAGTGCAGATATTCGGTCAAAACGGCAAAAGCATTCTCCAACTCGAAGGCCTTAGGTTTCAAAAGCATGTGTTGCACTCTTTTCCTTCAACCGGGTTTTCATCCCAAAAAGGTTTTTACCGGCAAGGTTTTTACAAGGCAACACCTATATGCTACCTAAAAAAACTCAAAAAGTATTCAAGTCTTCTTCTACAATCAACCCCGAATACTGGGGTGCATCCCCCCCGGAAGATCACCTTCTCGGAGAAGCTAAGACATGCCGAACATGATCCCGATAGGAAAATAATGTACCGGACTAAACGGTCAAACGAACCGTGTCCGCAAAGAACAACCAAGCTCCTAAGAGCAAAGGCATCTATACGTGTACCAAGTAATTGAAGAATACTTTTCATCAAAGAATATCACGCTTCAAGAGAAACTCGACATTTTTGCAAAAATGGCTCCTCTGTCAAAAATGTCCCGAACACTCGGGGACTGACATCGACGACTCAACACCTGAACGACCTCCGGGTCGAGACTCCAAACTCATAAGCCCTCAACGAGGCAACATGAAAGTCACAAAACATCTCCAAGGTTGGAAATGCCCTGAACAATCGGGGACTGGCATCGAATACTCAAAGCCACATGAACTCCAGGCCGAAGACTCCGAAATCGTAAGCCCTCGACGAGGCAGCACCAAGTTTGCAGGTAATGGCTCCCGAGCCGGGAAATCCTCGACAAGCTCGGGGACTGCCGTCAAATTATCATCTCCATCACAATGGCTCCCGAGCCGAAAGACCCTCGATGACTCGGGGACTGTCACCAATCACCATCCATTAAAAAACCCGAGACTGTAAGACCCCGAGCGGGCAAACTCGGTCTCGTAAGACCTACATAAAGCAGTAACAGCATCTGTAAGACCTCAAGCAAGGCATGAACTACACTTGTACCAAGTGGCAATATATGTAAGACCTCAAGCAAGGCATGAACCATACTTGTACCAAGTACGTGAAAACTGTAAGACCTCAATGGGATGAAAATTTTGTAAGACCTTGCTAAAGGCATAAACCTGATCTCAAAGTTCAGGCTATATATCGAACTTGTAAGACCCCTAAAAGGCATACCCTCGATATAGACGCCCAAACTACTTCACTCGGGATAAAAAATGGCTCCGGCCTAGCACAAATGACTACTATCATAAGGCTGTACCAGAAAAACTAACGCAACTCGATGATGCCCGACCATCGCTACAAAATTACAGACCTTCAATTACTTCGAATCTACTTCGAAAAGAATCGGTTAAACAGGCTACCCTCGACATAGGCAAAAGAGCTTCGACCATGTCAGCTCCTAAACACTGGCTTCGAGATACTCAGCTTCCGAGCCAAACCTCCCGAGGTGCTCGATCATCGCCATATAACAACTCACAATCTAGGTTTTTTATTAAACTGTTGAAGAGTTAGGCAAACACTTCCACAAAATCCTTATCGAGGGAAAAATAAAGCCCACACAAAAGGTCTCATGGACCCAAGTCGTAAGAGCCATTGTCACCAGCCCGCATAAATGATCGCATCGACCTAAGGCGTAAGAGCCATTGTCGCCAACCCAGATAAACGATCGCACCAACCCAAAGCGTAAGAGCCACTATCGCCAGCTTAAAATACGATAATTTTAGGGTCGAATGAGCTCGGGTCGAAACCCGACTCGGAGACTGAACCCAAAACAATTAACTAAAAATGACCAAGAACAAAAGCGTAAGAGCTCAAACGCCATCTTACACTACAAGGTCGCATTGACCCAAGGCGTAAGAGCCATTGTCGCCAGCCCACACGGATCAAAAACTTGAGGGTAGAATGAGCTCGAGTCAAAACCCGACTCAGAGACTAAACCCAAAACAATTGATCAAAACTTGTCTAAAACAAAATCATAAGAGCTCAAACGCCAGCTTATACTGAAGGCTTGCATCAGCCGAGTACATAAAAACCTAGGGGCCAGCCCGATGAGCCTCAGGGCCATATCACAAATCCAAGGATTCCTATCGACTGAAAGGATCGGTTGGCTCGACCAAATTCGAGACAGAAAGGGATAAAGTAGAAGTAAAGCCACGAGGTTTTATTTATACACATATACGAAAAAATACAATCTCCATCTACAAACATGCTTTGAAAATGCTACATATAGATGGTAGAATCTACGCCCCCCCCCCCTTGGGGGCTACGACCTGCCGGCCTCATCTTTGCTTCTTTCGGTGTCAGACTGGAGTAACCGAGCATCACGCTCGTCCGCCCTCGCTCGCGCCAAATCATTCGAGAGGACAAAACCCCTAGCACGGATCTCCTCAAGAGTCTTTCTTCGAGACTTGCAACGAGCATATTCCTTGATCCTTCCTTCATGATCAAGGGCCTTTCGCAGCTCAGCTTGAGCATCGGCAGCGTCCTTCAAATAGATCGCCATCTTCTGGTCAACCTTAGTTCGGCTCATCACGGCTTCAGCCCGGGCATCAACGATCTCAGCCCTAACCTTCGAAAGCTCGGACTCGAGCTTCGTAATCACATTTGTTTGAACCAAAGCATTGTCACAAGCTAAGCAAAGTTGAGCCTTATGGGCGGAGACTTTGCCCAGAGCACCCTCCTCCGCTAAAGTCCGAGTGCCCGACCGAGCCTTCAACTCATTATACTCGCGCTTGGTTCAGTCAACTTCATTCCGAAGGCGCTCCAGGTACTCTGCCTGTTTCTGCAACTAAAATAAACAAAACACTAGCCTCAGAAGCTAGAAGAAAGAACACTCGCTCAGTCGGAACAAAAGCTACCTGCTCCTTTAAATAGCTCTCATAATTGAAGCTCCATTTCACCTCATACTGTAAGCATGCCAGCTCGTTTTCCTTTTCTTCGCAAAGGCGCCTAAGCGATTTATCCTCGTCCAAAGCGTTCCAAAGCCTGGCCTCTCGGTGAAGCAGCTTGGACTTAAGCTGATCAAAAGCTTGCAAAAAGAAAACACGGTAAGAAAGGGAGGACTGGTAATTCAAAAAGTTGTGCCAAAACTCACCGCATAGTGAAGCCGCAGGACTTCCTCGAAGGTCGAGCACACATTCTCTAGCCAGGCTTCCCCGGATCAGAATAAGTTGACACCAATCGAAGCACAGTCGCTCGGCACATATGACCCCGGGTTTCGAGCACCCCTAGTATCTCCGGCGGAAAAAGAGGACGGCAGCAGAGGAGAAACCGCCTTTCCAAAATCAAAAACCACGCAGTCGGCTCAATCAACACTTCCACTCCGGGTCAACGGTCTGGGTTAGCCTCACTTTGAGCACCATCGCTATGCAAAGGCATCTCTAGCTTATTGTTGTCGTTCTTTAGCCCGGAAGCTAGCAACCCTTCCCCCTCTCCAAAGGAGCGCGGCCTCGCTTCGGAAGGCTCTCTGATGCCTACAATAGCAAGATTAATATGCGGAAAGGGAAAATGCCTCTCCAAATGAAGGAGGGGAAAGGAAAAAGTAGCACAACACGCACCGTGATGTTTTGCCTCCCATCTGCCCCAGGAAAAAACTCGTCACATGCGCTCATCACGAGTCGAGTGGGTCGCTGACTTCCGACCCCAACCAGGCAAATCTGGAACGTCGCCTGGCGCCCATGAAACCGCTGTAGAAAAAGAAAAGAAGGCACGGTCATGAAACCAGCTTCCGCCATAAACAAAATCGAGAAGGCAACGAATGTACCACATACGTGCATAATTCCATTCCTCAAGGAATGGCATAAACTCCACGGGGATAACGTCAGCAATCTGAACTCGGACAAATCGACTCATCCACTCCCGATCTCCTTCTTCCCCGTCATCGACAATAAAGGGCGTGGCCGACCGGCATCGCAAGGTTAGCAGACCTTGATAGTGAAAGGGTCGATACAGCCAAATAAGATGACTGAGCGTGAATTCAAGACCCGCCTTCTTCGCTAAAAATCTCATCATCAACACTATTCACCAAAATGATAGGTGGATCTGTGCCAAGGTGACTCGATACTTTAAACATAAGTCAATCACAATCCTATCAAGGGGGACTAGTGTGAAAGGATACGTGTGCACATTCAAGAATCCATTAGCACGATCCGTGATTCCCTCATCCGAGGAAAGTATCTATAACACTACTTTCTTCCCCTAGCCGCAGTCTTTTCTCACTAACCCAAGATGCTCCTCTCCTATCAAAGAAGTAATCTTCAAGGTATGCTCTCATCGGTCCCGAATACCGGAGGCGGAGCTCTCCCGTCTCTGCCCGATAGACCCCGATGTAACAGTCATGGCGACGGCAAACTCAGAGAACTAAAGCAAGGAGTCGGTGCGAGTATGCTGCTACCGAAATGATGAAAGGCTTAACGCAGGAAAAGAAGGGTAACTACTTAGAAGGATGGGATCTCCAAAAGAGCGAAAACAACCTTATATATATATATATATATATATATATGGAAAAAACAGCGACGGTCCGCCTACCCGAAGAGGCCAACGTAATCATCGCCAGTCCCGAGGTGGTACCCGACCTCGAGGACCTCCATCAAAGGGGAGTTAGGCTCCAAGAGGCCAACGTAATTATTGCCAGTCCCAAGGTGGTACCCGACCTTGAGGACCTCCATCAAAGGGAAGCTAGGCTCCAAGAGGCCAACGTAATCATCGCCAGTCCCGAGGCGGTACCCGACCTCGAGGACCTCCATCAAAGGGAAGTTAGGCTCCAGGAAGCCAGCAACATCCTCACCAGTCCCGAGGTGGTACCCGACCTCGAGGACCTCCATCGAAAATAAGTTAGGCTCTAAGGAGCCAATGGCATCACCGCAAGTCCCGAGGTGGTACCCGACCTCGAGGACTTCCATCAAAAAGAAGTTAGGCTCTAAGGAGCCAACGGCATCACCGCAAGTCCCGAGGTGGTACCCGATCTCGAGGACCTCCATCAAAAGGAAGTTAGGCTCCAAGGAAATAAGCATTTAAGCTCCGCCCATATGGGCTTGATCACGGGGTACCACCTAAATTCGGGTAAGACCTCGTTCTGGATCTACCTGGGACGCCTTAAGGATATTTACGATAAGATCAAAACAAACTTCCAAATGGCCCGAGTATGAGCAAACCCCACTGGGGGACTATTCTCGAAAGACCAAATATAGCATCTTTTCTCGGGTTCCCAAGCGAATTCCCTCTCAAAGATTATTGCAAGGCCTAAAAATTGCTCTCAAAAGTCTAAAGGTTCGAAGCGTTATTTCCATTCAACCAGAAGTAAGGGTCCCGACGACCCGAGTTTATCGGTCAATTCCAGGCTTGGTCCGAGGAAAGGCAAAGGGTTCCACGGGGAGTCGTATTAATCAATCAAAGGCCACAGAAATATACTTCAACCTAGGCTCGATATCGACACCGACCGGTGGGATCATGCATTCAGAGTTTCCATAAGCGCAAGTAAAAGGTAACATAGCAAACATCAGAGACAAAATTGGGGAAACATCTTTGTATTCATGAACACTTGATTACAAAAGCACACGAAGGGGTCCTTACATATGATTGTAAAAGCCCACAAAGGGTCCTTTCACAAAAACAAAGAAGCGAAAAGGTACACGTATAGTAAAAGCCTAGAGCCTAGCCTACTCTCAAAGGTGCCTCCTCGACAGCTGCATCTTCGAGCGTCATCTCCTCGGGCATGCATCCTCGGCGGAGTGTCTTCGACCGCCACCTCCTATAGGACCTCATCTTGGTCCTCCAGAGTAATATCTCCGAGGGCGAAGATGAAAAAGAGGAAAATGAGGAGAGGAAGAAGATGAAAGTGAGGCGGAAGAAGAAGAAAAAAGAGACATAGCCCGCCGAAGCCAAAGGTTGAAGATTCGGCGGGCACCTACCCTACTTGCACCGCCGCTCCAAGTCCTCCTTCTGGGACATAGTGCCGTGAAAGTTTAACGGCCGGTCGTGCCATTTTATCCCTTGGAAAACCTAGGGGATGAAGTGCCGCACCAGGCCAGGGTAGGAGAGTGAGCAGCGATGTATAGTCCGAACGCTCTCCCAAGCAGCGGTGTAAGGGTCCGAATGTCCCACTAAGTCGGAAGAAGTCGGCCCCCCTATCTCATCACCTTGAACCAACGACGCCAGTAGTAACAACCGCAACAACAACAACAATAGCGACAAGACAATGTAATCCCGCTCGGCAAAGGAAAGCCCATGCAAAAGGCCATGGCGTGACCGATGAAAACGCCACCATATAACCTTAAGGCCATAGACCCCAAACATGGTGGGTAGCAATGGAGGAGAACAGTGGGGAGAAAGGTATGAAAAGAGGTTGAAAGGCACTTGGACAGAGATAGTGCCGGAAGGCCCCCATTTATAAGGGGTGATAATATGGCCAAGATTTTATCAATGCCTTTGAAAGACGGATCGGCAAACGCAATCAATGCATTATTGAAAACCAAGTCGACGACGATACTGTCGCTTTGAAGAATGGGAATCGGCAGCGCATTAAATGATGCTGAAAAGACAAGTCTGTGGGACGTCCCGGTTATCGTGAAGGCTTAAGTCATAAGATGATATCATCGGTATGACGTCATCGCGAGAAGTCCGAAGAGTTGGATGTAAAAATTGTTTCTTATCACTCCTCTCTAAGAATAGCGGGGACTATCTGTACACGGTAAAATCGGAGGGTCCAATTCCTCGTCATTAAGGCACTCAGAAGATCACCCTGAAGGCACGAGGCCGCGGGACCACCTCGAAGGTTGGAGGCCGCGGCCGAGTATTTTTCCTCGAGGGTCGACAACTCTCGACCCCAGGGTAGTAATGATCACGGTAATGGTGGAAATGGAGAGTTCCAAAGGCGCGCAGCTTCTGACACAGTCTAGCGGGCTACTCTGAACCCGAATCAAGGCGTCATTCAGCCGTCCCATCCCCATATCTATGTAATTAATGTATTTTGTACTATGTGGGGATTTCTCTCCTATATTAAGGGAGTCCTTGTCATTTTGCAAGGGTCGGTTGCTTTAGCTGCTCCACAAGAAATATAAGACAACATTCTCTCTGCTCTATTATATATTCTCTTGATATTATTGCTCCCATTTATTATCTTCATTATTGTTCATCATTTGTTGCTTAACATTGGCCATAAAGAGCCTTCTTTGATTTTATTATAACTGTTAGTTATACTTTGATTACCTTCGATAGCTCACCGTCGAGCCCCGGAATCGACCTCGAGGCCCCCGAATCGACAAGCTCGAGGCCTGATTGTTAACGTATCAGTTTGATCATCACCTTATCCTTAACTCTTATTTCGTTCCTATGTCTCACATACATAGCATCAACTGCTTAACAACTGGCATAAAAATAAATCACGTATTTTTAGAGTCCAAGCATTATGATACAAATGTGAAGGCCAAGAAGCCTTTCTCCTAGTACCACCTTCAGGGAGCTGAGAACCCTAGGTTCAAGGGTAAAGCTACTACCTCCACTGGCCAGTCTGAGGAGCCAGCTGTAGTGGTTACTGATTCAGCTGCGGAGCCTTCCACAACACCTGATACTTACATCGGGACAGCCATGCCACCATATTCATCTACCAGACCTCTTGCTTCTGCCGGACTTTCAGTACCATTGCCAGTGCCTGCTTTATCTACCTATCCTCAGACTACGCTGCGAGTCTCCCAGATATTGGTGATTCTTAACAACTGGATGCAGGCAACTACTACAAAGTTGAATGATATTTCCAATGCTGTTGCAGCACAGTCCTCAGCTTCACCAGCCCCAGCACAGCCACAGGTACCTCCGTTAGTGCAGGAAGCATTGAAGAAGATTTTGGAAAACCAGAAGACTATTACAGCTACTCTGGAGGCGCATGGGAATGTTATTACAGACTTGACCAAGCAGGTCAGGAAGATGAATAAGTCTCAAGCTTCAAAGAGGTCCGTGGATAAGTTGGCTAAGGAGGTCGAGGAGATTACATCTGCAGGGGATTTGCCATTGGATCTGCTCATGAAGACAGCCCCACCAGCAGCACAGACAACACTAGATGCAGCAGCCAGCCAGTCTAAAGAGTCGGTTGCCACATCCCACACAGGTGAGGAGATGATCCGGATGCTCAGCAACCCAGTTAACCCTCAGCCTGGTGATGCTGAGATACAGCTTGAGGCTGAGGTTGTTGAGGATCCCATGCAGACTGAGACCACATAGGGAGTTCTATTAACTCTGCCCTTTCCCTATTCTTACTTTTGTTAAGCATTGGGGACAATGCTTATTTTTCATTTGGGGGTGGTCTATTCAGATTATTTGACATTTGGGCTACAATAACTCTAATACTATTTTCTTTTCATCTTTATTTTCATTTGGTATGTATATATTTTCTCCATTTGATGTAAATATTCATTCCCCTTATGTATATATTCTTCTCCCTTTATATATATATATATATATATATATATATATATATATATATATATATATATATATATATATATATATATATATATATATATATATTCATTTGACTTCAGTTTGTATATTCTTTTATCTCGCTTTCTATAGCTTATTTCATAGCTTCTTTAGTGTTATAACTTTTTATTTACTTTAGTAGCTTCCTTTTAATTTGCTAGCTTCTTTTTACGTTATGAGTGATCAACAAGCCTTTGGTTTTCTTAATGCCACGGTTCTTTCCAAAGGTGGATTATGTGTGAAACAGGTGGCTCTTCCTGACGATGGATGGCATGACAACCTTCTTAAGGGATTGAGTCTGTTTTCTTTTATGTTTTGGTATAAATGGTGGTAATAATAAAAGGGGTCTCAAGCATGCTTCTCTTGGTGCCAACACATTTACCTATGATCGTATGGTTAAAAATAAGTTGTTAGCAGAAAATAGCTCTAGTTGTGACTCTTTTGACTCTTGTGTTGACTTTGGCAGTCATCGAGTGGTTCAAATCGAGCCATTTGTGATTCTCAATCTTATCTAGGGTTGTTGTGGGCCCTCAACTCTGTTCTCTTTAGCAATCCAGAAGTGTGAGAGGTTAGATGTTTAGTTGCAAGTCCATGTACCCCTTCTAATGGTCTAGAACTTGCTCCGAATGTTTGTCTAGGTAAACTTCTAAGTGTAGGTTGGCTTGAGAAATGATCGTAGGCTATCCTTGATCCAATTTCAAATTTGAAATCTTCCATGTCCTACCAATGTTATATCCCTAGTCAACCCCTTTGAGTTGAAGCCCTTTTTCTTTCAATAAACACGTTACAAGCTTTCATCCATTTTGTAATGGCCCTCTCTTGGCACGTGATCTTTCCTTAGCATTCTTGAGAAACAATTGGCAAAATGTAAGTTTGGGGGAGAGAAGAGGAGTTTGAAAGTGATGAAAGGTACAAAGACGAGAAAGAAATGAAGAAAAGGAAGTTAAGGAAAAGAAAGAAAGAAAGAGTAAAAAGAAAAAAATAAGTGAATAAATTGAAGTGTTGAAGGGAATCCAAAAGAAAATAAGAAGGAAAGACTGAAGTAAATAGAAAAGGAGAAAAATGAATGTCATGTTTAAGAAAGAGTGACGTTACGTCCCTCTAGTTCCCCCGAGGAAGAAGAATATGACTAAAAGAGTCGAGAAAGTATGTGCCAAAAAGAGAAAATGGAGTGCTTAGGAAAGAAAAAACCATTCTTTTCCAACAAGTCCTACCTTAATCCAAAAGCCTTCATTACGTCCCGCAAAAGCCCTACATGATTTCAAGTTGAGTGTGCTTACATTAGTGGTGATTTACATGAGGGGCAAGCTTATGGTACTTAGAGCCGGACTTGTGACGTTCTTTTGAGAGATATGAGCTAACTTTTCACAATCCTCGCTTCGAGTGTTACATTCTAAAGTGAGATTTGTTAATGGAGAGTAGAGGATGAGGAGTTTGGGATCCGTAATGACCTACGTGAAAGAGTGAGCTTCCTTGATGAATAGAGTCAACTTTTGATGCTTTAGTGTCACACTAGAACTATTGTACTCAAAAAGTTAAATCAGTGCGTTGTTGATAATTCATAAGTGTTGTGGGTAATTGTTGGTCCCAATTGATGTGTGTCTGATTTACCTTAGGCCAGCTGAAATATCCCTTTTTCTAGGGGAGGTGGGAATTGCCTTATTTGCTTCAGGACAAGCAAAAGCTTATGTTTGGGGTGCTGATAAGTAGGGATTTTGACCGCTTATTTGCTCTCTTTTACTTGCGTATTAGCTCAAAAATGCTCAAAAGTATTCGTGAAATCTAACAAATTGTGCTTACTTGCAGAAATATTAAGAAACAAGCCAAAGAAGTAAAAATCAACTCATAGAGGAGTCTAAAGTGAACAAGAACCAAAACAAGGCAAATGAGATAGCAGTGCGGACCGCACAATTCTAGTGCGGCCGCAGAAGGAGATTCAGAGAATATGTTTTGGCCAGCTCAGGGAGTGCAGACCACACTGAAATTGTGCGGCCGCATCCATTTTTATGCGAACCGCAGAGTTGAGATTAAGAGAGTTGGAAAGTTTTAGAGTGCGGACCGCATCACTTTTGTGATGCCACATAATCCTGAGTGCGGCCGCACCCATTTTTATGCGGACCGCAGAAGCCTGAAAATTTCAAGCCCAATTTCCCAATACTGCGGACCGCACTAGAATTGTGCGGCTGCAGAAGCCCATTTTCCGGTCCACATCAGAATTATGCGGCTGTATAACCTCCGTGGGGGTATTTTTGTCATATATTTTTAGCTTATTATAAATACAACCTTTTATCATTTTTAGGTGAAGTTTGGGTTGCAAAGGTGCACCTGAACGTTTTTCTTTACTTCTTTAAGTAATTTTGTAATAGATTGACTTCTTAACACTAGATTTTCTTTGTTTAATATATGATTATGCATTATATCTTAATTTCTTCTTGTATTTCTTCATTTTTCATGAGTAGCTAAATCTTTAGCTAGGGTTGTGGCTCAATCCTAGTGTGGACATTTAATGGGTATTTAATTTTAGTGTTTGTTTGTGATTGGGTTAGTGATATCTAGCCATGTTTATGCTTAAATTCTAGAATTAATGGTTGCAAACATTGATTCATGCCTTTTTGACCTAGTCTTTGCTTGGGAAAGAGAGACTAGGTTTAGGAAAACTTGGCTAGCAAGGAATTAGGGTGAATTCAAGAAATTGATAGCCCCCAATTAATGGGTCAAATCTTGAGAAAGTAAGACCCGACTTGACCATATATCACTTGATTTATGCAAATACCCATTTGGGCTTGAGAAAGCAAAATCGAGCAAAATCACTCAAACTACCGAGAGGTATAGAGCGAGCAATTGCGTGTGTTTGCTATACCACAACCCCAATAAATCAAACTTGCCCTATAGTTTACGACCCGTTACGTAGCCACGTAGGTGGAGGTCACGACCCTAGATTCCTTTATCATTTGAAAAACACTCAAAACCAAAAACATTGTCTTCTAGTAATTATTTGCAATCCTTAGCTAAAAGTAGAAATAGAAAATAACCAATGAATATGTAGAAGTTCAATCTAAGGCATATCATACATTAGCTCTAGTTATATACCTAATCCAAATTCTAACTCCCTGTGGGTCCGATCCCGACTCGTGTTGGCTTTATTATTGCTTCGACCGCCTCACTACCTATTTGTGGTGTGAGTTTGGACGAGATCAGGTATTTCATTTTTCTTTGAGATTTCACCATCCCTTTGACATTCATCACAATGCTTGACAAAATCACTTGTATCCTTGTAGAGAGTGGGCCAATAGAAACCGCAACTTAACACTTCGGCCACCGTTCTTCTCCACCATGGTGACCACCTATGGTGAAGAGTGATAGGCCCCAAGAATTTAACTTTGTTCCTCCTCTGGTACACTTCTTCTAATCACTCTATCTGTACAAATCCGGAAAAGGCACGATTCATCCAATAGTAGTCTTGACAATCCCGTTTGAGCTTCCTCCTTTGGTTTGAAGAGAACTCAACTGGAATGATACCATTCACAATATAGTTAGCTAGATCCGCAAACCAAGGCACCGCTTTTATTGAAATAGCCAAAAGTTGCTAATCGGGGAAAGAGTCATTGATTTCAAGGCCATAATTCGGCCTCCCCTCCTCCAAACGAGACAAGTGGTCCGCCACTTGGTTTTCACTTCCTTTTCGATCTTGGATGTCAATATCAAACTCTTGCTACAGATGTACCCATCTCATCAAACGGGCTTTATAATCTTTCTTGCTCATGAGATAGCGAAGTGCCGCATGATTTGAACAATCACTTTTGCACCTATGAAGTACGGGCGAAACTTCTCAATAGCAAACACAATGGTAATGAGCTCTTTTTCCGTAGCGGTGTAGTTGACTTCGGCACTATTCATGGTCTTGCTTGCATAATAAACTGGATGAAATATCTTGTTGATACGCTACCCCAAAACAGCCCATACCGCTACATCACTTGCATCGCACATGAGCTCAAAAGGAACACTCCAATTTGGAGCGGTGACAATGGGAGTAGTAGTCAACTTGAGCTTTAGAAACTCAAAGGCTCCCATGCAATCATCCTTGAAATGAAACTTTCCATCTTTCTCCAAAAGCTTGCACAACGGGTTTACCACTTTAGAGAAGTCCTTGATGAAACGCTGGTAAAACCCCGCATGGCCTAAGAAACTCCGCACTCCTTTGACTGAAGTTGGAGGTGGAAGTTTAAAAATCACCTCAATCTTTGACTTGTCGACTTCAATGCCACTCTTTAAGATCTTGTGGCCACGGACAATGCCTTCCTCAACCATGAAATGACACTTCTCCCAATTGAGCACCAAGTTTGTTTCTTCACATCTTTCGAACACTTTATCCAAGTTCGCTAAACAATCATCAAAAGAATTCCCGACCACCAAAAAATCATCCACGAAGACTTCAAGGAAATCCTCCACTATGTCCGTAAAGATCACCATCATACACCTTTGAAAAGTTGTTGGTGCATTGTACAACCCAAATGGCATCCGCGAGAATGAGAAAGTACCATAAGGACATGTGAAAGTAGTTTTCTCATGATCCTCTGGAGCAATAAGAATTTGATTTTAGCCGGAATACCCATCAAGGAAACAATAGAAAGCACGCCCAACGAATCTATCAAGCAATTGATCTAAGAAAGGAAGTGGGAAATGATCATTCCTTGTGACTTTGTTGAGATTGCGATAGTCCATACATACTCTCCACCCGGTCACCGTTCTTATATGAATCAACTCATTCTTATCATTGGTGACCACTGTCATTCCCCCTATCTTTGGGACACATTTAATCGGAGAAGTCCACGAACTATCGAAAATGGGGTAAACGACCCTGGCATCTAACCACTTCATGATCTCCATCTTGACAACCTCTTACATGGCTTCATTGAGTCTCCTTTTATGTTCAATAGATGGTTTGTCACCCTCCTCCAAGTTAATCTTGTGCATGCAAAATGGCGGGCTTATCCCCCGAATATCCGCTAATGTCCATCCAATAGACCTCTTCCTCTTTTATAGCACCGCTAATGTGGACTGTACCTGCACGTTAGTCAAACAAGAGGAAAGAATAACCGGTAAAGAAGAAGAAGGGCCAAGAAATTCATAACGAAGATTTGGAGGCAATGGCTTCAACTCCAAAATGGGAGGCTCCTCAATTGAAGGTTTTGTTGGAGGAGTGGTTCTATTCTCAAGATCCAAGGACAATTTACGGGGCTCATAAGTGTACAACCCCATCCCTTGCAAAGAGTTCACACATTCCACGTAACCCTCCATCTCTTCATCATTACAATTGAGCAAGACGGCCTCCAAAGTGTCATCAACGTTCATCACGAAACTTGTTTCATCAATAACCACATCCGTCACCAAGTCCACGAAAGAGCACACCTTATTTCTATTCGGTTTCCTCATAGACTTACACACATGGAAAACCACCTTTTCATCACCAACCCGGAATGTAAATTCTCCGGCTTCAACATTAACTAGAGCCTTACCCGTAGCAAGGAGAGGTCTCCCAAGAACGATCGGCAGCTCGTAATCAACCTCACAATAAAAAATAATAGAATTTGCCGGGAGAATGAATTTATCAACACGAACCAACACATCATCAATTATACCCAACGGTCTCTTCATGGTACGATCCGCCATTTGTAATCCCATAGATGTGGGTCTTGGTTGACCAATCGCCAAAGTCTTGAAAACCTAATAGGGCATCAAATTGATACTTGCCCCAAGATCACAAAGAGCTTTAGCAAAGTCGGCACTTCCAATGGTACAAGGGATTGTGAAAGCGCCGTGATCTACCAATTTAGGAGCCATTGAGTGCACAATTTCACTCGCTTGATACATCATATTTATAGTTTCACAATTCATCGACCTCTTCTTTGTCAATAAATCCTTCATGAACTTTGCGTAACTGGCCATTTTCTCCGAAGCAACAACCAGTGGAACATTAATAGATAGAATCTTTATCATGTATATGAACTTTTTGAATTGGTTCTCGCCATTTTACTTGGCAAGCCTTTGAGGGTATGGAGGAGGGGGCCTTGGTATTGGTGCCTTAGCCTTTGGCACTACCGGTTCTGGTATGTCAACAATTTGCTCCCTAGACGAGTTCACTTCCTCATAAGTCTCCTCCATGTTCGCATCAATATAAATCCTCACTTCATTGTTTGCTTGCACTTCATTGTTCGGAATCTCATCTCCGTATACCATTTAGTTTTCTTTGACTTCTGGTGGTTGCATCCCCACCTTTTCCACTCCTTGTCGTAACGGCCATGGCATGTCCCGTGTTGTTCCTGCCCTTTGGGTTCACCGCCGTGTCACTTGGTAGTGCCCCCTTAGGATGATTGTTTAAAGCTTGAAAGATTTGCCCTAATTGCACTTCCAAATTGCGAATTGAAGTGTTGTGAGAGGCTAGTTGGGCATCGGAGTCGGCATCCTTCTCCATCATTTGTTTGAACATGTTCTTAATTCGTCCCATCTCATTGTTGGAAGACCTTTAACCTTGCGAAGGATAAGGAGGCGGGTTGCTCGACTATTGATACATCGGGGGCCTTTGAAAGCCCGACCCCCGATTTCCTTGGTTATTGTTCCATCCTCCTTGGTTATTGCCTCCCCAATATCCTTGACTATTGCCACTCCAATTGCCTTGGTTATTTTGACCATTCCAATTTCCTTGATTATTTTTATTGTTCCACTTACCTTTGTTGTTACCACCATTCCATTTACCTTGGTTGCTAGAATTCCATTTCCCTTGATTACCTTGAGGTTAACATTATTGTTGATTCGGGACTTGAGAGTTGTTTCTTTGCCCTTGGAAGTTGTTCATATATTGTACATCCTCTTCTTGTTCATTGTAAGATTCATCTTGATCAAAACCACTAAAATCCTGTACAAAATTTTGCACACGGTTTTGCACATGAGGCCCCTTTTGCCTTCTCTTGTTCACAATCATACTAACTCCCTCCATTGCATTGATTTGCTTAGGAACTTGCGCTTGTTGAAGTTGATCCTTGGCTAATTGATTCATTGCGGTGGCCAATCCGGCAATGGCTTGCCCATGATCATGCAATTCTTTATGTATGTGAATCACATTTGGATCACCTTGAAGAACATTTGCTCTAATTTGCCATGCCGATGAAGTATCCGCAATTTCATCTAAAATCTCACAGGCTTTCGCATATGGCGTTGTCATGAAATTTCCACCGGAAAGTTGGTTGACCATGCATTGATTGGTAGTATTGATCACCCTATAGAATGTTTGTTGAATCACAGCCTCCGTCATGTCATTGTTTGAATACTCTTTCACCATAGTTCGGTACCTGTCCCATATCTCATGCAAAGGCTCATTTGGTTCTTGTTTGAATGCTAGAATCTCGTCTCTAAGAGTAGCCATATGCGCGGGAGAAAAGAACTTGGAAATGAATTTCTCCGCCAATTCATCCCATGTATGGATAGAATGGTTTGGCAATTTTTCAAACCAATCCAAGGCCTTCCCCCATAGAGAGAAAGGAAATAGCCTCAACCTCAAAGCATCATCGGAGATGTTTGTCTATTTACTCCCCTAGCAAGTGTCCACAAACCCCTTGAAGTGTTTGTAAGCATTATTACTCGGAGCTCCGGTGAAGAATCCTTGTTGCTCTAACAATGTGAGCATAACATTTATGATTTGAAAGTTGCCCACCCTAATGCGGGGCAGGACCATGGCACTTGCATACCCTTCATTCGGCAACACCGGTGTGGAGCCGCTCTTTATGTAGGTTGGGGTGGAACAGGAATGTTGTCTTAAGGCAGTCGGCCTCATCTATTTTCTTGAGGTTCAAGAGGAACCTCGTCAACTTGGTCATCCTCCACGTCCACATCCCCCATAGGCATGTTTCCAAGAGGATCATTGTTGTTGAGAGTCATTGTTTCACCTACAATTGTTTCACAAAAAAAGATTAGTAACACAGAAGGAAAAGAAGACAATTCACACACAAAACCAAATATATAGCTAAATCCATTTTTAGCTCCCCGGCAACGGCGCCAAAAATTGATCTCGTCCAAGTCACATCTCTATTCGAGGTTATGAAACGGTCGATGCAATATTAATACCCAACTAAGAGTCAGGGTCAAATTCCACAGGGAGCTATATGAATGGGATAAAGTAGTATATATTTGGACTAAGCACGTGAAGTATCTGGATTACACTTCCACAATTATGGTTTTGTTTTTACATCTAAAATTACACTAAAGATTATAATTCTAAGATATGAAACTAGAGAATATTTTTTTTGGTTGATATTCAAAGATATAAAAGGCCTAGGGCTATGACCTTCACCTAGGTGTTTGCCTAACGGGTTGTAAACTTTAAAGCTTGTTTCGTTGGTTAGGGTGTATAGCTATCAACACTCCAGTACCCACTCAATACCTCTTGGTAAGAGAGTGATTTTGACCAAGTTGGCTTTCTCAAGTCCAAATATAAAATAGTTGATAAAATGCTCAAGTCGGGTTTTACTATCTCTAGGTTCAACCCTTTAATTGGGACTATCAATCTCTTAATTTTATTCCAAATTCTCGTTAGCCAAGTTTTCCTAGACTAAGTCTCTCTTTCTCAAGTAGAGTCCAAGTCAAATAGGTATGAACTAATGTTTGCAACCATTAATTATACAATTAAAAACAAGAGCAAGGCTAAATAATAGACACCCAACCATAAACAAGCCATAAATCAAATACCCATTAGGTTTACACTCTAGGGTTGGGTCACAACCCTAGTTAAAAATCTAGCTACTCTTGCTTAGAATAGAAGAAATAGAGGAAGAAATGATAGTAAAAATCATATTGAAAGATTAAAAGATAAAAATCCAATGTTAAATCACCAAAGTAAGCTAAAGTTTCTTAAAGAACTAATGAAAACGGCTACAGGAGTTTCAATATTCAATATTTGACCTAAATTTGTGAAACTATTCTATTTATAAAAGGCTAGAATTTTCAGACAAAAATGCCCCTTCACAGGTTCTGCGGCCGCACAATTCCATGTGCGGTCTGCACTTTGCTTCAGACTTGACAGGAGTGGAATCTGTGGCCACACAATGCTTGAATGCGGCCGCATGTCTCATGTTCTATGGTCCGCACAAATTTTGGTGCGGCCGCACAGGGCTCTTTGCGAACCGCACATTTCTTAGTGCAGGCGCATAGCTGACTTCTGGAGCCGCACAATAATTGTGCGGTCCGCATTCTCCTTTGAACATGAAGTGGTACTTCTCTGAACTTTAGCTCTAGCATAGCTTCTACGGCCGAACAATAATTGTGCAGTCCGCAATTTTCACTTGGTCTCTGATGAATTTTCCTTCACAATTTGCGGCCGCAGATGGAAATCTGCGGTTCGCACTTGAGCCTTTGTGCCTGGTTTTTATCCTTGAGTTCAAATCACTCCTTTTTGAGTTGGATTTCATCTTTGTGGATCATTTTCTAATACTCCTGAAATTAAGCATATTTCATCAGCTTTGGGAAAAAAATAAACACTTTTGGACTAAAATGAAAGTAAAAAGGCGCTAATAAGTAGTCAAAATCCCCACTTATCAGTGTTCCCGACGAATATTCTTCCACCACTGTCTCAGCTTATGTGGTGCTCCCATTACCATGTTAATTTCAGGGATGTTCTGGTTGATTTCCATTTTCTGAGGTGGGTAGAAGAAAATATTTTTGGGTATGTGTTTGCTTCGGATCCGTAAGTGTCTTGTCAAGTTTGTTTGTCTTTCCATAGAATCTATGTCGTTGGGTGCATGACCCGTTGATATCAGGGTGGTTTTCCTAATCGTGTGTTGGTACCTGGGACCAACTCACCGAAGGTTTATGCAGTATGACCTATTTTACTAGAGTAGAATGTTTCCTACTTTTGAATTGGACTAAGAACTGCGAGAAGTTATGTCAGTTGACCCGATAAAGCCATTCCCTGAAACTAGAGAGTTTTGAAAAGAAGGTTTGGAGGGGTGTAAAAGAAAACCCTCGCGTGCCATTGTGTGTGATAGTGTACGGCCAATATTCGATTGGAAGAGATGTGATGACAGTATATATAAAGCAGTAACAAGCAAGGGTGGAGCGACAATTTAGCAGAGTGAGCATAGAGAGCAGATAATTATGAAGAGCAAATAAGGCATGTAAGCACGTAACTGCAATTTCAATCAAATCAATGTACAAATAAATCTAGAAGCCAAATTAGTCTAAATCTTCTAAGGTCAGAACCAGTGTGATATTCCCAGCAGAGTCGCCATGTTGTCGCACCCTATTTTGCACTAGTCAAGACAGGATTCAACTTGTGATTTCTCTATTGTTGATGAAAGAGAATCGCCACCTAATATTTCAAGGTATACTGGGGTACCTATTTAATTACTATGTCATGTTCTTTATTGGCCTTCTAACTGGTGAGATTATGGGTAAGGGTTCTAGTTCTTCTAAGGGGAAGGTGTTAGGCACCCCTTAAAATCTACCTGAGGTAGCTCCATAGGATTTAGACTAAGTTTGGGGTCAATTGTTTAAAAAATGCTTTTATTAGTAACAAGGAAAGGCTACTTACTGTACACTTAAGGATGATATTGATAGAAAAAATGTGGAGTCTTAAAGGGATATGAATTTATGAAAGGGTTCATGAGAGATGTCAAAAGAGTTTTGAAATTGGTACATATGCGGTCTAGACTTTATAAGTTTATAAAAGAGATTGAGTTATGAAAATACTTTGATTTGGGGATGATTATTTACATAATGATAAAAGGATGTTTGAGAGAAAGCATATCTAGAACTTACCTTAGATCCAAAGGATTTTCAAAGAAAGGGTTGTTTGCTGGAAATTCCATAAAGGCGACGATTTTCTGAAGTTCTGATTTCTCTTCAGAAAAACGAAGTTGAAATCTAATTTTTCCTTTAGAAATAGAGCTTCTTTTCACTAAGTTCTGGATTTCAAAATCTATAGAGAAATGAAGGGCGAGTAAAAAAGCATAGCAATCAGCGAACAAATTACAACCAGCGAACAAAGGATCTACTATTAGCTAATTTCCTTCTTTTTTTTAAAATCCTATATTATTCAAGGCTTGCCTAAGTTCATATAATACATAAGCATAAATAAAAAGAAAAGCATGTGTTCTAATAGATGAGTGTTATATACATGAGAGATAAACCAATAATAAAGACATAACAAATACAACTAACATTAAATTAGTAGAAGTAGTAAACTAAATTAACGAGGCGTAACAATGATAAAAGGAGTTGAGGGAAAGAGGACTGAACTCTGGGATTCGGCCTTAAGAAGATAGACCCGGCAGTAAATAAGAGCGAAGACAACTAACTTTGGACCCCTGGACGCGGTGCAAAATAGCTGGAATTGGGCCTGAGTTCATCAAGAACTCAGAGGCCCAAATAGAGGCCCATGTGAAAATAAGAAGGTCATTAGATATGTATCCAATACATTTAACATATTGTAACTACACAATATATTTCGATATGTATAACATATATATAAACAGACAATTAAGGCAAGAAACAATATAAATATGGTAGAGAAAATTATATATTGACGTGGTGGCTTTACTTAGCAAATAATTCACATCTGAAACCTTTCGTTGTCATTAAACACTAAAACCTTTAAGAACTAGATGTGTCAATAAATTAAGAGCTAAGGAGGGAATCCATTCATGGTCGATACTCCCTTTTGGATCCCCCGATACTTCAAAGTTGCCAAGGGACTCAAGGCCTAGGGTAATGCTTGTGCCGGGGAGGGCAGCCCAACCTAGAGTCGAATTCCGCTCCCAAATACCCTTAATCACTGACGACATATTTTCCTTATGGGTTTAAGTGCTAATGAGGCCCTTCCAATGTGAACTAAATACTAAAGTACTACCTACCACACCATATATATTTTCTCTTAGCGAAAATAACACAAGAGAATACAGATGGTTATTATACTAACTAGAAGACTTCATATCAGGGAAACCTAAGGGGAGAGGGGATAGGTTTATAATATACATAGACACAAAGAGGTTTTATAATCACACCATTGCAGGAATGCACCACCAAGGCATGACATATTCAAATAGGTACTAAAAATCATCGCTTGGCGACTTAAAGACATCAAGGCAGATTTAAACCAACAGTCATAGTCAGCAATTGTTATAGAGATATGATTAAGGTCATGGGACTAAATTCTTATCATGAGTACCAAAACATGGCACCTCTAAGATCTAAAAGGGCCATGCTTCTAACAGTATTAACAAGTCAATATATTCAGATAATACGAACAAATGAACTTTACTAAGGTTTGAGAGCCAAGTCCAGCTTCAGGTTAACAATAAAAGAGAAGGGATAGGCATAACTCAAGGTAGAACATGGTATTGCAGAGTTAAAGTAGGGACAATGGTAACATTCAATCAACTATACATGGGCAAGATGAATTAACCAATGATCTCACATAAGTGGAGGGACATTGAACATTATAGAACCATACCAACATGTCGATAAAGAGAAGATATGAAAGACATTGTATCAAAATATGTTCAAATTAAAACATAGATCTAATTCGGCATATAGGTACGAAGTGATCATGTTTCAATTAAAATTCTTAGTTGACTATAACAGTATGTCTAAATCGTACTTTCATGGAAAATAAGCTAATAATGGATGCATGCAGACTTTACAGAAATTCAGCAGGGGTTCAAAGAGATTAAGGATAGGGATGTATTGCACATATGTGTGAAGATCTCAAACAGATTGTGGAACAAGTAAACTTAGTTGTGCAGCAACTATCAGTTTATCTTATCCAAACAAAGTCATAACTCACACTAAGAAGAGTGAAATAGTTTGATCTTACAGAATATATATGCAGTAAAGATTCATGAGAAGAAAACAACTTCATGCAAATAAGGTAGTTTTCCTATGCATACAGTCGTCGAGCATGATCATGGAAAGTCCAAGTGACAGCTCAGAAATCACTATTAGAGTTAACAGATACAGATACATAGAAGAAAAGCATCTAGGTACTCAGATTCATTCAACTTAGTTAAGTGACATGGACATATGGTGTATTAGTTAAGATTATCAAATAATGAAGTTGAACATAAGCATATAGAATGCAGGGGAATATATGTAGATGTGGACACTATAATAGTATCATTGGTGAAAGGGAAACATAAACATGATTGCTTTATCAATGATAGTAATCAAACACAATAAGGATCATAGTGATAACTCAGAGGCAATACAACAAACACAGGCAGACAAGTAAGTATTTAGACATTATAAGTTCAAGCTTAAGGTTAAGGAACAGGGATACAAGTCTTGGACAAGTTCAAGTTTAAATTTAGCAGTGACTCTCAAGTAGCACACTTAGCTTTTAAAGCTCAAAAAATTACAGAAGTGCAATAATACAGGAATGAGCTCATTATGAGTCACTGAGAAAAATGAAGTCTACGTTGAATATAAACATATAAGAATTTAGGCATGGAAACTACAAGAAAGCTCATAACAAAGGTCAATAATTATTATTCAACTAATCGATTATCACTTGAGGAATCATAACAAAATAGGCTAATCTTAAAGGATTGTTACACTAACAAAACATAACTATCAAACATGTCTAACACATACAATATAATTATAATCTACAGAACTTAACATTGACATATTTAAATCATTTAGAGAGACGAACAAAAGAGAAGGAAAAGAAAGGTGCTGACCTTCTTAAGGGCAGCAGACCAAAACGAATTTCCTTTGTTGCTCAAAGATCCCAGAACTTTCAAACTCGAACCAGTAACAGAAACTCGACAAAAGAGAGAAAACGATAAGAGACCTAATATCAGGGAACCTAATTTTTTTAGTGTGACTGTTCAGTGTTTTGATTGCTATGGTTTTGTGTATTAGTTTGTGTGTTGGTAAGAACATTAAAGACCCCTTTTTATAGTGGCATTCAATGCTCTAGGGCTTCACGAATTAAAAATCAGTAGTGGAGAGTGATGCATGGTAGATGATGATAGCTAATCGAGTAAAAATCAGAAGACAAAGGGGGGAATCCAATAATGATTTTACATGTGTACTTGAGTGGAGTGAGTCGTTGAATGTTGAAGCCTAAGAAACCCTCGGTCAGAATCCTAATATACAAAGGTCATTGCATTTGACCTCTGGGTGTCGAATATTGATGATGAAGCCAGCTAACACCTCCTGGTCGCTTTGATTTGAAATAATGAAGGAAGAAACAGGCGGGTTTGAAGTTTTACCTTTGGGGTGTGATTTCTTCGATTAGGATTTTGAAATCGAAAGGTGAAAATGGAAAGAACGACGGGACTAAATGTGCAGGAATAAAAGGAACAACCATGCATGTCATGGATTTGAAAGGTCGTAACGATTCAAAGTTTCATCTCTGAGATTAGGGTTCGGATTTAGGGAGATTTGATTTTAGTGATGAAATAGGCAAAAGTTCTGCGGGAATCCTGGATATGGGAGATAGATGAGATGATTTGAGGTCGATTTCACGACCTTGAACCAATTTGTGCAAGGTCTATTGATTGATGGGGTTTAGGCAGATGAGAGAAAGAGAGAAGAAGAGGAAAGAAAGGTGGTTGGGCGGGTAGAAAATGAATTAGGGTTTGGGGAGTGAGACCACTTGGTCTTTGAGTTAAAACGGGAGGAAAAGATCTGGCCATTTGGTCATTTGATCAACGGCCCTAATAAATTGGGTCATTACTTATCTAAGAAAAACAATATTAGGAAAATATGGGGATCATTGGGTCTATGTGATCCAACGGCTGAGATAATTTCTGATGGTGGGTCGAGATTAAACAGAAAATAGGGATAATTCGTGACCGTTGATGATTTGAATCAACGGTTCAGATCGCCTGTGTTTGTTTTGTGAGTGGGATTAGCGGGTGACATGTGAGTTCATAATTGGTTGAGAGGTAATGGCAAGGATTGCCAAGTTGGAAGGGGATGGGGTGTTTGGACTGGGTTATTTTCCGGATTAGGTTGTACGTATGGGCTAAAGTAATTTAATAAATAGCCACTTTGTACTTGGTTAAGGAATTGCAATTGTAGCCTTTTTATTTTAAAACCCCTTTTAAAATCAATTTAAATAAATGTAATAATTTCAATAAAATGTGATGAAATTATAATTACTATATGTTACTAATTATTTTAATTATCTATAAATGACCCATATTTCAAATTGTAGCAATAATTTCAAAATATTAATAAAGTAGACTAATTTTGGGAAATTAAGGAGTAATTTTGTCAAATTATAAAATCTGTGTAATGTACATACAAAAGTTATTTTATAATAGTAAATATATTTATAATTACACAATATTAGTACTATGTAATTAATTTTGAAACTAATACTTAATTAATTTATAAAAATAGATATTCATTACTAGAAAAATACCTTTTAAAGCATTTATTGTAAATTGTTAAGCGTGAGTAAATAAATTTTAAAAGGGATGGTAAAAATTAGCTATCAACAATTATACCTTGTGGATGTATGCATGGGATTTTATAGCCCGGCGAGGTCTATACAGTGAATTTGCGTGAGAATATGGCCCTTGGTGGATGTGAAAATTCGATTCTAAGGCTTATCGGCATGAGTGGAAAGAATAATCTTCGGTTGATATGATGTTGTCGGGCTTATGTGATTAGGGCGTCCTGGGATATTCCATGTGTGTATGCATGGTGCGTTTATACAATGATTTGATGGCTTGGGAATGCCTCTTGGCATGTTTAAGGGTGAACGTTTGTTTAAGAGGGGGAGAATGTAACGATCCGATCGGTCGTTTTGAGCTTTAGCATTCTATTAAGTGGTTAGAGGTCTTGAATGAATTTATATTATGTTTTATGACTTCCATCTTTGGTCGGATTTGATTTTCAGATGTTCTGGGATTGATTTGGATGAGTAATTCACATTTTTGAAGCTTAAGTTGGAAATATTGATCGAGGTTTGACTTTTGCAAAAATGATCCCGGAACGGTGTTTTTATGGATTTGATAGGTTCGTATAGTGATTTTCAACTTGGGCATATGCCCTGAATTGAATTCGGATGTCCCTAGGTTGATTTGGCATGTTTTCCTGAATGTTGGCAATTTGAAGGTTTAGAAATTCCTTAGGTTTGACCATGGTTTGACTTTATGGCAATCAGGTTCTTATTTTTGTTTTGGGACTTGTAATAGGTCTGTTTTATTGTTTGAAACTTGTCTGCAAAGTTTGGCGTCATTTCGAGTTGATTTGATAGAAATCAGACACACGGTTGTGTTTTAAGAAGTTCTTGAGTTTCAATGTATTTTTATGTCCGGTTCGCGGTTCTAGATATTATTTTGGTGTTTTAATCACGCGACCGAGTTCGTATGATATTTTTAGACTTGTATTGATGTTTGATTTGGATCCCAAGGGCTCGGTGAGTTTCGCATGCGTATCGGAGTGTTTGGAAAAGTTTCAGTTTTTGTTGGTTTTAGAACAGATGCTTCAAGTTTTGATAAATGTGAGATTTTGTTCTCATCTACAATACTCGCATTTGCGAGGAGGGAGATTTCAATTGCGAGGTTTGCTGGGGTCTATCAGGTTCGCATTTGCGAAAAAATTGTTCGCTTTTGCGATGGGGGCTTGGACTGGGCTGGTTCGCATTTGCGATCATCATGGTCTCAGCACTAACATCCCTCACAAAGGAAAATAAGATAAATAATCGTTCCAAACCATCCGCTGGGCCTTCAAGTATGAAATCACTCAACTGGGAACATAGTCTAATGAACCACGCCACTTAATTTGTGGCAACCCTGGCATCGCCAACGTCACAGTCTTAGCGTGACAATACAAAATAGCATGACATGGAGACAACCAATCCATACCTAATATCACATCGAAATCAACCATAATAAGCAGCAAGATATCAACTCTAGTCTCCAATTCCCCAATAGTCACTACACATGATCGATACACACGATCCACAGTAATAGTATCGCCCACCAGCGTAGATACGTGAACAGATGAAACTAAAGACTCATGGGGCATATCGAGATAATGAGTAAAATACGATGATACATATGAATAGGTGGAACCAGTCAAATAATACAGAAGCATCTTGGTGACATACTGAGACAATACATGTGATCACTATGTCTGAAACGATAGCATATGGTCTGGCAGGGAGTGCAAAGAAATGGGCCTAACCGCCACCTGATCGGCCTCCCCCTCTAGGGCGACCCCCAGCTGACTGAGCTCCACTCCGAGCTGGCTGGGCGGGTGGTGAAGTAACTGGTGGTGAAGATGCAGCCTGACTCATTTGTTGCGCTGAACCTCCATGACGATGAGGACACTGCCTCAACACACGCCCAAACTCCCCGCACTCAAAACAACTCCCTGGTACTAATGACGGGGACTGAAGGGAGCCTCGAGCACTGGGATAACTTGTTGAAGGACCTGGCATGGATGAGCCCTGAATCGTTGGAGCACGGGATGAAGTCTAAGCTTGAAAGGCACTGAGAGATGAATGACCCTGATGAGAACTGTGTGAACCATGGCTAGATGATGCACCACAGTGAACTGGGCGAGCCGTCTGAGTATGCCTGAAAGGATGACCCCTGACGTGGTAGAACTCACCTCCAGAAGGACCCCCCCTCCCCCCCCAGCTAAAACCACCTGATCCACAAGGCCTCTTGGCCTCCCTCTCAACCTACTCCTGAATGCGAACCATCTCTATCTGTCCAGCAATGTTAACAACCCCATCGAAAGTAGCACCAAATACCCTCTCTCTAGTCATAAGCACCTGCAGCTGAAATGTGAGGCCATCAATGAACATCCTGATCCTCTCCCTATCAGCAGCTAACCAGACTACATGACGGACCAACTCGGAAAATCTCATCTCGTACTGCATCACAGACATATCATCCTAACGTAACTGCTCAAATTGTCTGCGTAGCTCCTCTCTGCGAGACTGCGGCACGAGCTTCTCCAAAAAGAGAACGGTGAACTCTTGCCATGTAAGTGGTACGGCACCAACCGACCTATGTCTCTCAAAAGTCTCCCACCAACTGAAGGCAGCTCCAGTAAATTGAAAAGTAGTGAACGAGACTCCAATGGTCTCCAGAATACCTGTTGTACGGAGAATCCTCTAGCATCTGTCCAAGAAACCCTAAGCGTCCTCCGACTGCCCCGCTGAAAGATGGAATCTAGTCTCCGTTGCTCATCATCAGACATAACAGGAACCACACGGGCATGAGTGCTTGCAACCGGCAGGGCTGGTAGTACCCCCGGTTTCTGGAGTCTGAGTGCCTCCCCCGGCCTGAGAAGTGCTGCTGTGGCTGGAACAGAGACCGTCTGAGCAAGACTGGTGCACACGATCAGAATCTAAGCTAAGCTTCCTGAAGGCCAGGTATTACAATGGGCATAGGTGGTGCCCGAGCTAGCCCCACAGGCTCCTCCATAACTGGGACCTGCTCCTGAACTGGGGCAACTGGTGGGTCTTTAGGTGCTGCCCTAGCTGCTGTGCGAGCTGCACCTCTGCCCCTACCGCGGCCTCTACCGCGACCTCGCCCTCTCGGGCCCTGACTGGTGGTACTGGTGGTTGTCTGTCCTGCCCGGTAGTATGTGTCCTCACTATCTATGAGAGAATAGAACAACAGAAGTTAAGTTACCAGAATCAATAGATTCGCACGACAAGAATTCAAGAATGTGAACTTCCCTAAGGTTCTACATCCTCTCGAAGATAAGTAAAGACGTCTCTGTACCGATCCGCAAGACTCTACTAAACCTGCTCATGACTCGTGAGACCTATGTAACCTAGGCTCTGATACCAACTTGTCACGATTCAAATCCTAACCTGTCCTGATGGCGCCTATCGATGATACTAGGCAAGCCGACATTTTCAAACCACTTCCAATATTGCACAGAAAGATAAATCAAACGTTCGTATATAAAGCAGAGTTTTCAAATACAGGGTTTAAACTCAAAATACAAGTGCGAAAAAATAGCCCAAACACCCGAGTGTCACTAAGTCATGAGCATCTAAATATAACCAGTCTGAAAATAACACGACTATCACAGTCTGAAACCATATACAATGAAAATGAAAGATAAGGAAGAAGAAAGCAAGGTTTGCAAACACCAGACAACTACCTCTCTCTCTCCACGATCATCTACGAGAACTATCAACACCCTCCACGTCGAGAAACTCCTGGATCTACATATGAAGTGTAGGGTATAGCGTGAGTACAACCAACTCAGTAAGTAACAATAATAAATAAGGAACTCAAAGAGAGTGACGAGCTACGCAGTTATAATGCATTTTCAGTAGTCTCACCAAGGAAAATTGACATGCTTCTCAAATCCAGTAAATCAAGTCAAATCAGTTTGTTTAAGTTAAGTTCGAGTAAACACCGGATAAAATATCCTTCAGATGTTTTCAAAACAATGATATATGGCAACTGTGTGCATCAACAATGAAAGCATATACAGCCTCTCAGGGCAATTATCACTCAGTCCTCTCATTCACTCCAACCTCACAATCACTCATTCCTCACAGTCACTCATTCCTCATGATCACTCAGCACTCGGCACTCGGCACTCGTACTCAGTAGGTACCTGCACTCACTGGGGGTGTGTACAAACTCCGGAGGGGCTCCTACAGCCCAAGCGCTATATCAAGCCAATCATGGCACAATCAATGAAACATGCTGCGACGTGCAGCCCGATCCCATAAATATCCTTACAATCAGGCCCTCAGCCTCACTCAGTCATCAATCTCTCCAGTCTCTTGGGCTCTCAGAAATCAGGAAAATCAGCCCAAACAGCAATAACATGATGTATCAATAAGAATAATAGAAATTGAGATACGATATACGAGTAAAAATTGCGACTGAGTACAAATAGCATTTAGCAGGCAATTCAACATGTAACGCGACCTCTGGAGGTCCCAACAGTACCAACACATAGCCTATACATGGTTTCTAACATGATTTACAGTCAACCTTTTTATGACACATTGAGAGCATATAGCTAACAACAGGTTATTCAACTTTACATTTTCACGGAACGGACCAAGTTACAATTCCCACGATGCACGCCCAAAATTCACTCTCCAAATTCCTAGCCCTAAACCCCCAAATTTTACTTCAAAAACTCACCAACTAGGTGTAAAATCACTGGGAAAACATCATTATAGAAGAAAAATGAACACGAGGAGCTTACCTTAGTAATCCCTTCAAAACCCTTCTCAAAAATCTCAAAAGTCCGAGCTCAAAGTGATGAAAATGGTGAAAAATGTCGAAGTCTCGTATTTATAGTTTCTGCCCAAGCATTTTGCACCTGAGGCCTCAAATCCGCACCTGCGGAACCACTTTTGCGGCCTATACACCGCTTCTGCGAAAGCCACTTAAGCCCCCTGGGCCCGCACTTGCGATCGAGGTTCCGCGCCTGCGGACACGCTTCTGCAGCCCTTTCCTCGCTTCTGCGGAACCACCCTTTGCCTCACTACCACACATCTGTGCCAACCATGCCACACCTGCGGCATCGCACCTGCGGCTAATACCCTCGCAGGTGCGATTACACCAGCAACAGACCAACTTCAGCAATTCCTTAACTTCCATTCCAAGTCCGTTAACCGCCTGAAATCAACCCGAGGCCCCTAGAACCTCAACCAAGCATACCAACAAGTCTTATAACCCAATACGAACTTAGTCAAATACTCAAATCACCTCAAACAACATCAAAAACACAAATTACTCACAGATTCAAGCCTAATGAACTTTGAAATTTCCAAATTCTACAAACACGCCGAAACCTATCAAATCACGTCCGATTGACCTCAAATTTTGCACTCAAGTCCTAAATGACACCACAAACCTACTCCAACTTCCAGAAATCCAATCCGACCCTGGTATCAAAAAGTCCACTCTTGGTCAAACTTTCCAAAATTTCAACTTTCGCCATTTCAAGCCTAATTCTACCACGGACCTCCAAATCACAATCCGGATACGCTCCTAAGTCCAAAATACCCAAACGGATCTAACGTGACCATAAAAATTCAAATCTGATGTCGTTTACACATAAGTCAAAATCCGGTCAACCCTTTCAACTTAAGTTTTCAATTAAGAGACTAAGAGCCCGTTCGGACATAAGAAATTTTTCAGTTTTTTTGTTGAAAAAATTTCACTTTTTTTTAAATCAGCATTTGGTCATAAAATTCCAATTTTCACTTGAAGATGCATTTCGGAATTTTTTATAAATTTGAAAAACTCCAAAAAGGTATTTTTGAAAATTTTCACTCAGATCACTCACAAAACATAAAAAACAACCCAAAATCATATTCATGTCCAAACGCAACTCTAATTTTCAATTTGTCAAATACCATTTTCACTTGGAATTTTCACTTTTTTTTTTAAATTTTTTGCAGTTCTTATGTCCAAACACCCACTAAATGTCTCAATTTACTCTGAAATCTCTTCGGACCCCAACCAACCAACCCGGTAAGTCATAATACAGTTGTAGAACACAAAAGGAGCAGAAAATAGAAGAACGGGGCTACAACTCTTGAAACGATCGGCCTGGTCGTTACAGGTCGTTAGCTAGTTGTTGGAGATTTGCTACGGAAACTTTAAGGTATACCTGCCATTGTGTATGCAGGCCTCAGAGTCACCTTCTCTAGTTTTACTTTGATACTATTTTTTTCCCTTCCAAACAATGTTGTATTTGATATTCTTAGTTAATTTTAGAAAGACTTATGACTTCGTACCACTGGTTTTGGATATTGTATATCAATTGATGGTTGTTCGTTGTGTATGGCAATTACTGGTTCATGTTAGTGGTTAAATGGTTTAAATCTGTTAATAACTCACAATGTGTTAGGCTTACCTAGTCTTAAGGACTAGGTGCCATCACGACATCCTAAGGTGGAAATTTGGAGTCGTGACAATAGTATATTGTTGTCTCTATATCAAAGTGTAAAACACAAAAATAATTGTATTATTGTATATCACACGGTATAACACATCAAATAATGTGTATACTAAAATAAATATTAGTATAACTTTATTTTTCTTCTTTGTGTATATTAAATGTATATCAAAAATTTTTTTCATTCTTTGTATATGAAAATATGTATCAAAATTTTATTTTTCTTCTGTGTATATTTTTGTGCATGACGCATAATTTCTTGTTATATACACAAATATATATGGTAGAGATACATTAATATACAATATGGGCATTAGAACTATTTTATTGATTTTTAAAGAAAAAAAAAAACGGGAAGAGAAATGAATGAAGTTCGGTCAGTCAATAAGCCTTTACAGAAATACATCAAATCCATGTTTAAAAGGTAGATAGAAGAACAATTAACATAGATCTGAATATCAAGCTTGAAGAAGACCTAAGTAAACTATTTTAAGTCCATAAATTAGTTGAAGTTATGGTACAGAAAATAAAGAGAATCGACCAAGTAGTACCATGCCCACTTAAAGTTGTTTAATTAATGAATTCATTCGTTCTAACGAAGTGTAGACAATAAATTGCATCGAGAAAATAATCGAGATCGAAAAATATCGCAATAATTATAGTATTTGATTTCAAGTAATTTGAGTGTTACAATCTCTATGATTCCTCTGATTCTACTTTTTCAATATAAATTCAAGGGCCTTTGAACTTGACCTTGAATTTGAATTTTAACATGTAGCCTTGATCTTGAACGCCTTATATTTAATTTGATTTCATTCTTGATCTTGAGTTTGATTGCTTGAACTTGAACTTGATTTGTTCTTCGTTCTTGAGCTTGAACTTGATTTGTTCTTCGTTCTTGAGCTTGAACATGATTGGTTGAAGCTTGAAACATATCTTGAATTTGAAGCGTTTGATCTACGAGCTCTTTCTTGCTTCTTGTTATAACTTCTGGTCCTTCTTCTGAGTTACGAAGACCCCTATTTATAGTTGTGGGAGGAAGAATTGTAATGAGAACAAACTCTTTCCGACCAATCAGGTTGAAGTGTGACAGGGCCACATTTGATTGGTTAGAACATGTCACTTGCACATGTAGCGCGATTTCATTGGCCTTTTAATTTGACTTGGCATGCCTTGTCATTTTGACATGTGGCATGATCCTACTGGCTTTTCCGTTTTACTTGGCGTGCCACATCATTTGACACGTGGTACCAAACTGGGCCTTTGTGAAGATGGCATGTGCCTAATAAAGTGGGCTCATCACTTGTAGCCTAATGAACTTAGACTAGTTTGTTAAGTCCACATATATTAAACTTACCTAATTAATCCAACTATATTAGCCCAGTAAATTTATTTGGACTAACATATCTTAGATTTAAAATATAATCTATATTACTTTATCGATTAAATTCGATAATATTTAAGTGCTTGCAAATAACCCTACTTCAAGACTTGTCAGGGTATGACGTCATCAAATGTTCGAGATTAGGCTTGAAGTATTAACTTGACTCTATTTGAGACTAATGATAATCGAAGGAAACTTGGTCTGCACTTGACTTTAAACTGACTCCTCACATTGCAAGTATCAAGAGACCAAGGGAGATAATAATAATAATTATCACCATTTGTTGTAATGTCATTCTTTCAACTTCTCAATGATCAATTTCACAGTATGGGTCGACCACCAAATTTGACAAAACTTTCCCTTAGAAAAATGAGATTTCTTATTTTGATTGGTCAGAACAAGATAACTTGCAGTAAGGATTTATTGACAATTGGACATATGGAGCGTACTAAGTATACATGTTGCTGAAGTAACTTAAATTATGTGCCGACAAAAACTGTGGAGACATGCACCAGTTATTTAAACTATACGATACAAACCAATTCCCTTTCGAATATGGACTCAGCAACTAACTGATTCTTTCAGGGGACGGCTAGTTGCAATCATCCCATATCGGGCGCCTTTCGTTATCTATATAAAGAAGGAAGTTCTCTAATTAATTTGTATCGTTCTCAAGCCCGCTTCAGTCCACCTCTGACAGGTAACTCTTTTTCTGCATTTTTTGGTTTTTTTTTGTAGGCCAAGAAAAGAAAAGTTGTTGAGTGCCAAGTTGACGAGCAAATCCATGACGTTTTGTAGAAGGATGATTCATCACGGCTTATAGATGATCAAATCTACAACAATGTATAGACTGACAAATCGGCATGGCCATACAGATAGATAAATCTATATCAACATATAGACGGATAAATCCATATCAACATATAGATGGACAAATCCACATCATCATATAGACGGACAAATTCACATTACCATATAGACGGACAAATCCATATCACTATAAAGATGAACAAATCCACATTAATATATAGACGAAAAAATCCATATCAACATATAGACGGACAAATCTATGAAAAGGCCAACTTAAGGTACAAAGGGACTTAACCGTCCACCTTAAGATTAGAAAACTATCGTTCCTTTCAAGGACAAACCCACGTAGAGGCCAACTTAAGGTGCAAAGGGACTTAAATTTCCACCTTAAGACTGAAAAATTATAAAGCTTCACCACGAAGACTTGGTGGACTTGATGACATCGGCTTAAACACTTGGTGAACTTTGAAGATTTGGCGGACGTTGCAGACTTCAACTTGAAGACCGACAAACTTGAAGATTTGATGGACTTGAAGATTCGACGGACTTAGACGCTTCAACCTGAAGAGTGGTGGACTTTTAAACTTCAAGTTGAAAAATTAGCAGAGTTAAAGACTTCAACTTGAGGACTTGGAGGGCTTAAATTATTCAACTTGAAGATGGGCGAATTTGAGGACTTCAACTTGAAGGGCTTAAATATTTCAACTTGAAGACTGACGAATTTGAGGACTTCAACTTGAAGACTGATAGACTTGAATACTTGGAGGGCTTAAATATTTCAACTTAAAGAGCGGCAAACTTGAAGACCGACGGACCTAAATGCAAATACTTGGCATCCTCCTAAAGTCGTCCCATTGAAGATACCAATATACCATGGGGGGTTTCCCCCTTTAAATCAAATGAGATCCAAAGTTCAACAGAAGAATGATGTTTCAACTTGATTTTACATTCCTTCACACTTCACTCGGATAAAATTGGGGAAACATTTATCTTTCGAACTTATGCGACTGAACTTTGAATGAAACTCTAAGCTGCCTGCATACCTCGGTGAAGTGGATCAAGTCATACCGTAGTTCAGAATTGGTGATTTTTTCCTTAACTTTTTTTATGTCCTAACTTTTTCCTAGGTCGCCTCTTTCGAGGTTTTCAATCTAGCGGACCCTTTTTTTGTGAGCTGTACACAGTTTAGACTCATGCGATCCAGGAGTGTAGGAACATGTATTTTAGGCTCGTGCGTCAAGGAGCCTAGCGACTTGCAATTAAAACTCGTATTTTGGGGAGCTTTGCAATTTGAAGATTTTGCTCAAATTTGAAGAGTTTTATGACCTGCAGTTTAGGCTCATGCGTCCAGGAGCATTCTAATTTGAAGATTTGGCTTACAATTCAAAATGCTTCACAACTTGAAGACTTGCCAAATTTTGAAGAGCTTTGCAACTTGAAGTTTAGCTCGAATCTGAAAAGCTTTGCAACTTGAAGTCTTTTCTCGACTTTGAAGAGATTTCGACTTGAGTCTTCGCGCGAGTTTGAAAAACTTTGCAACTTGAACACTTTTCTCGAATTTGAAGAGCTTTACGTCTTAAAGATTTAGTTCCAAATTGGGGAGCTTCGGTACATACAATACATACTTGTGTGCCAAGAAGCATTATAACTTGCAGTTTAGGCTCAAAGCTAGGAAACCTTTGATCTTCACTTGTAGCCATACTCAATTCCATATCATATGCACAAGTTGCTAGTTCTTCAAATGTTTTGGGCTTTATGCCTTGTAAGATATAGCAAAGACTCCAATGCATGCCTTGAATGCACATTTTGATGTCAGAAGTTTCGCTAAGGCGATCTTTGCAGTTGAGGCTTAAGCTTCTCCAGCGGTTGATGAAGTCAATAACTAGCTCATCCTTTTCATGATTAGTGTTTATAAAATCGATCATGCTTATGATGCGTCTTGTGCTATAGAAATGATTGAGAAACTCTTGCTCCAACTTTTTCTAACTATCGATAGAACCAGGTTCGAAATCTGTGTACCAATCGAATGGAATACGTTTGAGAGAACGAACAAACTGTTTGACAATATGATCACCACAAGTCCCAGCATTGTTGCATGTCTCGACGAAATGCGCTACATATTGCTTGGGATTTCATTTTCCATCAAATTCTTTAGAGGTTGATATCCAATAGGAATCTTCAAGTTATCAATCTAATGTGTGTATGACTTTGCATATGCATCGGAAGATTAATTTTTTCTTCAATTGTAACATGAATTACACCTCCTGAAGAAACTTGGATCTCTTAGACTACTATCGTTTGTTCGCAGAGGATTCTCCCTCTTTTTATCTTCAGAAAGCTCCACAGGTACTTGAATTGATTTTGCTTCTGCTACGCTCTCGATCTCACTTGCTAACTTTTTGAGGCGAGTATCTCGATCCTCCATATACTTTGTCAACTTCTCAAGTGCATTGGTCGAATTTGCAAGTATGGTCGAATTGTTAGATCTTGTTCTTGAACGAGGAAAAGAAAAGATGAGATATAGAGATCGTCCCACTGGGCGTGCCATAATTTGTGGACAATTAATTGTGTCGAGAAAATAATCGTGACCGAAAACTATCGCAGCAAATGTAGTATTTGATTTCAAGTAATTTTAGTGTTATAATCTCTATGATTCCTTTGATTCTACTTTTTCTATATAAATTCAAGGGCCTTTGAACTTGATCTTGAATTTAAATTTTATTTATCCGTCGTGAACACTTTGATTATTGCCACGAATTGTATAACGAACAAGAAGCCTTGATCTTGAACGCCTTATATTTAATTTGACTTCCTTCTTGATCTTGAGTTTGATTGCTTGAACTTTAACATGATTTGTTCTTTGTTGTTGAGCCTGAAATTGATTTGTTCTTCGTTCTTGAGCTTGAACTTGATTACTTGAAGCTTGAAATTTGTGGAGGAATTTGCAGCGTTTGATCCACGAGCTCTTTCTTGCTTCTTGTTATAACTTCTGGTCCTTCTTCTAATATATAAAGACCCCTATTTATAATTGTGGGAGGAAGAGCTGTAATGAGAACAAACACTTTCCGACCAATCAGGGTGAAGCATGACAGGGCCACATTTGATTGCCTAGAACATGTCACTTGCACATATAGCGCGATTTCATTGGCCTTTTAATTTAACTTGGCATGCCTTGTCATTTTCACACGTGGCGTGGTCCTACTAGATCTTCCGTTTGACTTGACGTGCCACGTCATTTGACACGTGGCACCAAACTGGGCCTTTAAGAAGATGGCATGTGCCCAATAAAGTGGGCTCATCACTTGTAGCCCAATTTTGGAATAATTTATTAAGTCCATATATATTGAACTTACATAATTAAGCTAATTATATTAGCCCAATAAATTTATTTGGACTAACATATCTTGAATTTAATATATAGTCGATATTATTTTATCGATTAAATTCGATAATATTTAAGTGCTTGCAAATGCCCCCTACTTCAAGACTTGTCAGGGCATGAGGTCATCAAATGTCCGAGATTAGGCTTGAAGTATTAACTTGACTCCCTTTGAGACTAATGATAATCGAAGGAAACTTGGTCTACACTTGACTTTAAAATAACTCGACACATTGCAAGTATCAGGAGACCAAGGGAGATGATAATAATAATTATCATTATTCTTTGTAATGTCATTCTTTCAACTTTTCGTTGAAGAATTTCACAGTATGGGTCCACCACCAAATTTGACAAAACTTTCCCTTAGAAAAATGATATTTCTTATTTTTATTGGTTAGAACAAGATGACTTGCAGTAAGGGTTTATTCACTATTGGACATATGGAGCGTACTGAGTATACATGTTGCTGAAGTGACTTAAATTCTATGCTGACACAAACTGTGGAGACATGCACCAGTTATTTAAACTATACGATACAAACCAATTCCCTTTCGAATATGGACTCAGCAACTCACTGATCCTTTCAGGAGACGGCTAGTTGCAATCATCCCATATCGGATAGAAATTCTGATGGGCGCCTTTCGTTATCTATATAAAGAAGGAAGTTCTCCAATTAATTTGTATCGTTCTCAAGCCCGTTTCAGTCCATCTCTGACAGGGAACTCTTTTTCTGCATTTTTTGGTTTTTTTTGTAGGCCAAGAAAAGAAAAGTTGTTGAGTGCCAAGTTGACGGGCAACTCCATAACGTCCTATAGAAGGATGAATTCATCACGGCTTATGGATGATCAAATCTACAACAACATATAGATGGACAAATCCACATTTCCATACAGATAGATAAATCTATATCATCATATGGACGGATAAATTCATATAAATCATATAGACGGACAAATTCACATTACCATATAGACGAACAAATCCATATCACTATATAGATGGACAAATCCACATTACTATATAGATGGACAATCCATATCAACATATAGACGGACAAATCCATAAAGAGGCCAACTTAAGGTACAAAGGGACCTAAACGTCCACCTTAAGATTAGAAAATTATAGTTTCTTTCAAGGACAAACCCAAGAAGAGGCCAACTTAAGGTGCAAAGGGACTTAAATATCCACCTTAAGATTGAAAAATTGGAAAGCTTCAACTCGAAGACTTGGTGGACTTGGCGACATCGGCTTAAACACTTGGTGAACTTTGGAGATTTGGCAGACGTTGCAGATTTCAACTTGAAGACCGACAAACTTGAAAATTTGATGGACTTGAAGATTCGGTGTACTTTGATGCTTGAACCTTAAGAGTGGTGGACTTTATACTTCAACTTGAAAAATTAGCAGAGTTAAAGACTTCAACTTGAGGACTTGGAGGGCTTAAACAATTCAACTTGAAAATGGGCGAATTTGAGGACTTCAACTTGAAGGCCAACACACTTGAAGACTTCAACTTGAAAGGCTTAAATGTTTCAACTTTTAGACTGGCGAATTTGAGGACTTCAACTTGAAGACTGACAGACTTGAAGACTTGGAGGGCTTAACTATTTCAACATAAATAGCGGCAAACTTGAAGATCGACGGACGTAAATGCATGTAACGACCCGGCCGGTCGTTTCGAGAGTTATAGCCATGTTCCTCCATTTTCTGCTTCTTTTGTGTTCTTCAGATGTATTTTGACTTACCGGGTTAGTTGGTTCGGGTCCGGAGTGGTTTTGGAGTGAATTGAGACACTTAGTCTATTATGAGAAGGTTTAAGTTGGAGAGTTGACCGGATGTTGACTTATGTGTAAACAACCTCAGATTTTGATTTTGATGATTCCGTTAGCTCAGTTACGCGATTTTGGACTTGGGAGCGCGTTCAGAGTGATTTTGAGGCACGTAGTAGAATTAGGCTTGAATTGGTGAAAGTTGGAATTTTGGCAATTTTGGTCGGCGGTGGAAATTTTGATATCGGGGTCGGATTGGATTTCTGGAAGTTGGAGTAGGTTCGTGGTGTCATTTATTACTAGTGTGCAAAATTTGAGGTCATTCAGACGTGGTTTAGTGGGTTTCGGCATCGTTTGTGGAATTCGGAAGTTTAGAAGTTCTTAGGCTTGAATCCGAGTGTAATTTGGTGTTTTGATGTTGTTTTGGGTAATTTGAAGGTTTGAATAAGTTTTTATGATGTTATGCGATATGTTGGTATGTTCGGTTGAGGTCCCGACGGCCTCGGGTTGATTTCGAGTGATTAACGGAACAAGTTTGGAAATTGGAAGAGCTGCAAAAGTTGGAACTCAGCTGTCATAACCATACCTACGGAGTGGGAGCCGCAGGTGCGAGCCTGCAGAAGCGGAGAAGGAGCCGCAAAAGCGGCCAAGGTTGAGTTGGGCAGAGGGCGCAGGTGCGATGGCCTTCCCGCACCTGTGGAGGTCGCAGAGGCGGACCCAAGGGCGCAGGTGCGAGGCGGGACCGCATAAGCGTCATGAATTTTGCACCTGCGTAAGCGCAGATGCGGTCTTGAGGCCGCAGGTGCAAGGTCGGGATTTTAAGTGGGTTCCGCACCTAAGATGGAATTTCCACAGGTGCGGCATCGCAGAAGCGACATTTTGACTACAGATGCGGTATCACTGGGCAAACTGTATAAATAGAAGACTTCGCGAATTTTTGCTCTTTTCCACCATTTTCAAGTCGGACTTTGGAGCTTTTGGGGAGCTTTTTGAAGGGGATTCAAGGATATTCACTGAGGTAGGTTTCTTGAGCTCTAATATCATTAGCTATGGTGTATTCCCATTGATTTCCCCCGAATTAGTAGGATTTTTGAAGTGAAATAAGGGGTTAGAGCTTGGAATTTAGGAGAGAGTAATTTGGGGATTTGAGGGACAAAATGATGTCGTATTTTGATGAAATTGGTATGGGTGGACTCGTGAGTGATGAGCTTTTTAGTTTTGTGATTTTTGTCGGATTTTGAGATATGGGCCCGGGGGCCAGGTTTGAGTGAATTTCGGGATTTGGCCTATAATTTGGTATTTTTCTTGGGGAATTGGTTTCTTTAGCCTCTATTGATCGTATTGTATTGCTTGTGGCTAGATTCGGGACGTTCGGAGGCTGAGTTGAGAGGCAAGGGCATTGCGGAGTAGGATTTTGCTCGGTTTAAGGTAAGTAATGCTTTCAAGCTTGGTTCTGAGGGTTCGAAACCCCGAACTACGTGTTATGTGGTTAGTAATGAGGTGACGCACATGCCAAGTGACAGGCGTGCGGGTGTGCACCGTGAGACACGTGACCTGGTTCATTCCATGGTACCGTTTAATGACTCTTTCTTGTTCATATCCGTGTTTCCATTATATGATAAAGTAATTGAGTTGTAAACATGCTAGATACCATATTATGGCTTCATGTCGATACTGTTGGGACCCCTAGTGGTCGTTACTTGCTGTGATTTCACCGATTTCACTGCTATTTGTACTCAGTCATATTCACGCATTTCATATCATATCTCAGTCTTAGTTGTTATTATTTGCATAGCATATCATTGTTTCCGGGCTAGTTTCCATGACATTGAAAGCCTATGGGTGAGACTGGAGAGTGATGATTGAGTGAGGCAGAGAGCGTGATTATGACTGACAATTATGGGGTCGAGCTGCACGCCGCAGCAGTTATATGTATTATGATAGCGCTCTGGCTGTAGGAGCCCCTCCGGAGTCTGCACACCCAAAGTGGGCGCGGATGATATTATTGAAGGATGGATTTTCTTGGACATGGATTTGTCCGAAGTATTGATATCTTGAGATGGATTTCTCCATAGGGTTGGATTTCCCTTTTACTTCGGTATCGGGTGACTTATAGTCGGTGATGAGTATGTTCCGAGATGGATTTCCCTGGGCCGGACTTATATACAGTACCGAGCGGTTGAGTATTTTTATATATACCTGGAGATGGATTTCTCCTCAGCGTTGGATTTCCCTTTTTCCTCGGTACTGAGTGACTTACAATCAGTGTTGTATATGTTCCGGGATGGATTTCTCTGGGCCGGATGGCCATATTCAGTACCGATTGGTTAAGCAATTGAGAGTGGGAGTACACTATGCATTTCATACAGTCGGTGCATTAGCGTGTAGATGCTTGAGTTATATAATTTAAACTGTTCAGATCAGTATTTACCTTAATACTTTGAGATGTCTATTTAACTGAAAGCATGCCTACGTTTCTGTACGTTGTTTCTATTATATCTGTTGAGGTTGAGTACGTCACTACCATTTAGTCCATAGTTTGGACTCCTTCTTACTGAGTTGGTGTACTCACGTTACCCCCTACACCTTGTGTGCAAATTCAGGCACTTTTGGACCTAGTGGCGATTGTTGATCGAGGCTTCAGGCTTAGGAGATTATTGAGGTATCTGCACGACGTTCACAGGCCTTGGCTCCTTCTTATTCTCCAGTTGTATTTCAGTTGCTCCTTTAGATATTGTAATAGACTATGTATTTCCCTAACGCTCATGCACTCAGTGACACCCTGGTTTTGGAATGGATTGTATCTTATCTTTGAATTTCATATGTTTCAATTAGTTTCTTTAAATGTTAAAATCTTCTGTTAATGTTTTCAACTTATTGTTGTTGTGTTGGTTATTGTGTTAAGGCTGGCCTAGTTTCACGATAGGCGCTATCACGACGGGTCGAGTTTTGGATCGTGACAAGTTGGTATCAGAGCCTAGGTTACATAGTTCTCACAGGTCATAAGCAAGTTTAGTAGAGTCTTGCGGATCGGTATGGAGACGTCTGTACCTATCTTTAAGAGGCTACAGAACCCTTAGGAAAACATCACGTTCTTGAATTCTTATCATACGAATTAGTTGATACTGGTAACTAAACTTCTGTTATTCTATTCTCTCACAGATGGTGAGGACACGTGCTATAGGTAAGGAGGAAAGCCACCAATACCACCAGTTGGGGCCGCGAGAGGCCGAGGTCGCGGTAGAGGCCGTGGTAGGGCCAGGGGTGTAGCCCGCACAGCAGCTAGGTCAGCACCTACAGATCCACCAGTTGCCCCACTACAGGATCAGGTCCCAGTTGTGGATGCACCAGCGGGACCGGCTCAAGCACCAGTTATGCCCCTCGTGATTCCAGGTCTTTAGGAGACCTTAGCTCAGATTCTGACCGTGTGCACCAGTCTTGCTCAGGTGGTCTCTGTTTCTACTTAAGAAGCCACTTCCCAGGCTGGGAAAAGCTCTCAGACTCCTGCCGCCCGCATACCCCGAGCAGGTTGTTCAGGGACTTCAGACACCGGGGGCACCACTAGCCCAACCGGTTGCAGCTGCTCAAGACTATGAAGTTCCTGCCAAGACTGATGATGAGCAGCGTAGATTGGAGAGGTTTGGTAGACTTCAGCCTCCGAGTTCCAGTGGTGTAGAGGGCGAGGATGCCCAGGGTTCTTGGATAAGTGTTAGAGGATTCTCCGTACAGTGGGTATTATGGAGACCAGTGGGGTCTCGTTCAGTACTTTTTCAGTTCTCTGGAGCTGCCTTCACTTGGTGAGAGGCTTTTAAGAGGCGTAGGCCGGTTGGTGCAGCTCCCCTTAGATGGTAACAGTTCTCCATTCTCTTCCTGGAGAAGTATGTGCCGCAGTCCCGCAGAGAGGAGCTGCGCAGGAAGTTTGAGCAGTTGCGTCGGGATGATATGACTCTGACGTAGTATGAGATGATATTCTCTGAGTTGTCCCGTCATGCTATCTGGTTGGTTCCCATAGATAGGGAGAGGATCAGGAGGTTCATTGATGGCCTCACATATCTGCTACGGATTCTTCTGACTAGGGAGAGAGTGTCCGGTGCTTCTTTTGAGGAGGTTGTTGACAATTGTCGGGATATAGAGTCGGTTCGCCGCCAGGAGCAAGTAGATAGAGAGGCCAAGAGGCCTCGTGGATTCGGTAGTTTTGGTGGTGTTCCTTTGAGAGGTCAGTTTCACCACGGCAGGGGCTGTCCCTTCAGGCATGCTCAGACGGCTCGTCCAGCTGACCATGGCGCATCATCTGGCCATGGTTCTCACAGTTCACATCAGGGCCACTCATCTCTCAGTGCCCTTCCAGCTCAGAGTTCGTCTCATGCACTATCAGCTCAGGGTTCATCTATGCATGGTCCTTCTAGTGGGTATCCCGGTGCTCGGGGCTCCCTTCAGTCCCCATTGCTAGTGGCCGGTAGAGGTTGGTTTGAGTGTAGAGATTTGGGTCATATCAAGAGGTTTTGTCACCGCCTTACGGGAGGTTCATCCCAGCAGAGGAGTCAGCCTTCGGCTTCAGCACCAGTTACTTCACCACGCGCCCAGCCAGCTCAGGGTAGAGGTCAGTCAGCTAGGGGTCGCCCTAGAGGGGGAGGCCAATTAGGTGGCAGTCAGGCCCATTTCTATGCACTCCGTGCCAGACCATATACTATTGCTTCGGATGTTGTGATCACAGGTATTATCTTAGTTTGCCAGAGGGATGCCTCTGTATTATTTGATCTTGGTTCCATATTTTCATATATGTCGACGTATTTTGCTCATTATTTGGATACCCCCAGGAGTCTCTTGTTTCATTTGTTCATGTATATACACCGGCGGGCGATAGTATTGTTATGGACCGTGTATATCGGTCATGTGTAGTGACTATTGGGGGACTAGAGACTAGAGTGGATCTATTGCGGCTTAGTATAGTTGACTGATGGTGATATTGGGCATGGACTGGTTGTCTCTGTGTCATGATATTCTGGACTCTCATGCTAAGATTGTGATGTTGGCTATGCCGGGAGTGCCACGGATAAAGTGGCAAGGTTCACCGGATTATGTCCCTAAAAGAGTGATTTCATTCTTGAAGGCCCAGCGGATGGTTGGGAAGGGTTGTCTTTCTTATTTGGCCTTTGTGAGGGATGTCAGTGCAGAGACTCCTTTTATTGATTTAGTTCTGGGGCGAGGAATTTTCCATATGTGTTTCTTGCAAACTTGTCAGGCATCCCACCGGACAGGGATACTGACTTTGGTATTGATTTGGTGCCAGACACTCAGCCCATTTATATTCCACCGTATCATACGGCACCGGTGGAGTTAAAGGAATTAAAGGAACAGCTTCAGGAACTCCTTGATAAGGGGTTTATTCGGCCTAGTGTGTCACCTTGGGGAGCACCAGTTCTATTTGTGAAGAAGAAGGATGGAACCATAAGATGTGAATTGATTACAGGCAATTGAACAAAGTCACAATCAAGAACAAGTATCCTTTGTCGCGCATTGATGTTGTATTCGACCAGCTTCAGGGAGCGAGGGTGTTCTCCAAGATTGATCTCAGGTTAGGGTATCACCAATTGAAGATTAGGAACTCGAACATTCTTAAGACAGCTTTCAGGACCCGATATGGTCATTCTGAGTTCCTTGTGATATCTTTTGGGCTGACCAATGCCCCAGCAACGTTCATGCATTTGATGAACAGTGTGTTTCGGCCTTATCTCGACTCGTTTGTTATTGTATTCATTGGTGATATCCTGGTGTACTCTCGTAGCAAGGAGGAGCATGCCCAGTAATTGCGGATTGTGTTGCAGCAGTTGAGGGAGGAGAAGCTTTATGATAAGTTCTCCAAGTATGAGTTTTGGCTTAGTGCAATGGCATTCTTGGGGCACGTGGTGTCTAGTAAGGGTATTTAGGTGGATTCGAAGAAGATAGAGGCGGTCAAGAGTTGGCCCAAACCGTCCTCAGCCACAGAGATACGTATCTTTCTTGGTTTGGCGGGTAATTACCGCGGGTTCGTTCAGGGTTTCTCGTCCATTGCATCACTTTTGACCAAACTGACCCCAAAGGGTGCTCCTTTCAGGTGGTCGGATAAGTGTGAGGCGAGCTTTCAGAAGCTCAAGACTGCCTTGACCACAGCCCCCGTATTAGTTCTACCATCACCTTCTTGTTCATATTCAGTATATTGTGATGCTTCTTGGATCGGTATCAGGTGTGTTTTGATGTAAGAGGGTAGAGTGATTGCTTATGCTTGCGCCAGTCGAAGCCCCATGAGAAGAACTATCCTGTTCATGATTTGGAGTTGGCTGCCATTGTTCACGCGTTGAATATTTTGAGGCACTATCTCTATGGTGTGTCTTGTGAGGTGTTTACTAATCATCGTACCTCCAACACATGTACAAATAGAAGGATCTCAATTTGAGGCAGCACAGGTGGTTGGAGTTTCTAAAGGACTATGATATTACTATTTTGTACCACCCGGGAAAGGCCAATGTGGTGGTCGATGCCTTGAGTAGGAAGGCAGTGAGTATGGGTAGTCTTGCATTCCTCCCTGTTTTGTAGAGACCTCTTGCAGTTAATGTTCAGGCCTTGGCCAATCGATTTGTGAGATTGGATATTTCGAAGCCCAGTCGGGTCCTAGCTTGTGTGGTTTCTCGGTCTTCTATGTTTGATCGCATTAGAGAGCACTAGTATGATGATCCTCATTTACTTGTAGTCGAGGACAGGGTTCAGCGCGGTGATTCTAGAGATGTGACTATTGGTGATAATGGGGTATTGAGGATGCAAGGTCGGATATGTGTGCCCAATGTAGATGGGCTTCGGGAGTTGATTCTAGAGGAGGCCCACAGCTCGCGGTATTCCATCCACCCGGGTGCCGCGAAGATGTACCAGGATTTGAGACACCACTATTGGTGGAGGAGGATGAAGAAAGATATAGTTGGTTTGTAGCTCGACGACTCAACTGTTAGCAGGTGAAATATGAGCATCAGAGACCGGGTGGTTTGCTTCAGAACATAGAGATTCCAGATTAGAAGTGGGAGCGGATCACCATGGATTTCATAGTTAGGCTCCTACGGACTTTGAGGAAGTTCGATGCTATTTGGGTGATTGTGGATCGGCTGACCAAGTTTGCGCACTTCATTCCTGTGTGTACTACCTATTCATCAGAGCGGTTGGCTCAAATTTACATCAGAGAGATTGTCGCCTTCATGGAGTGCCAGTTTCTATCATTTCAGACCGAGGCACACAGTTTATGTCGTAGTTTTGGAGAGCCGTGTAGTGAAAGTTGGGCACTCAGGTTGAGTTGAGCAAGCATTTCACCCTCAGACGGACGGGAAGTCCAAGCGCACTATTCAGATTTTGGAGGACATGTTGCGTGCTTGTGTCATTGATTTTGGTGGTTCATGGGACCAGTTTCTGCCACTCGCGGAGTTTGCTTACAACAACAGTTATCAGTCGAGTATTCGGATGGCTTCGTGTGAGGCTTTATATGGGAGGAGTGTAGATCTCCAGTGGGTTGGTTTGAGTCGGGTGAGGCTAGGCTTTTCGGCACAGTCTTAGTTCAGGATGCATTGGATAAGGTGAAATTGATTCAGGAGCGGCTTCGCACGGCGAAATCAAGACAAAGAGTTATTCCGACAGAAAGGTCTGTAATGTGTCTTACTTGGTTGGGGAGAAGGTTTTGCTGAAGGTTTCACCCATAAAGGGTGTTATGAGATTTGGGAAGAAGGACAAGTTGAGCCCTCGGTTTATTGGACCGTTTTAGGTGCTTCGGAGGATCGGGGAGGTGGCCTATGCGCTTGCCTTTCTACCTAGTTATCGGGGGTGCATCCAGTATTTCATGTTTCTATGCTTCAAAAGTATATCGGCAATCTGTCCCATGCTTTGCATTCCAGCACTGTTCAGTTAGATGGAAATTTGACTTATGATGTAGAGCCGGTGGCTATTTTGGAGCGGCAGGTTCGGAAGTTGAGGTCAAAGGATATAGCTTTAGTGAAAGTGTAGTGGAGAGGTCAGCCCGTGGAGGAGGCTACTTGGGAGACTGAGCGGGAGATGCGGAGCAGATATCCACACCTATTTGAGGCTCCAGGTATGTTTCTAGACCCGTTCAAGGACTAACATTTGTTTAAGAGGGGGAGGATGTAACGACCCGGCCGGTCGTTTCGAGAGTTATAGCCCCGTTCCCCCATTTTCTGCTTCTTTTGTGCTTTTCAGCTATGTCGTTTTGTAGTGAATTGAGACACTTGGTCTCTTATGAGAAGGTTTAAGTTGGAAGAGTTGACAGGATGTTGACCTATGTGTAAACGACCTTAGATTTTTATTTTGTTTGTTCCGTTAGCTCCATTAGGCGGTTTTGGACTTGGGAGAGAGTTCGGAGTGTGATTTGGAGGCCCGTAGTAGAATTAGCCTTGAACTGGCGAAAGTTGGAACTTTTGCGATTTTGGTTGGCAGTGGAAATTATGATATCGGGGTCGGATTGGATTTCCGAAAGTTGGAGTAGGTTCGTGGTGTCATTTATTACTAGTGTGCAAAACTTGAGGTCATTCAGACGTGGTTTAGCATGTTTCGGCATCGTTTGTGGAATTCGGAAGTTTAAAAGTTCTTAGGCTTGAATCCGAGTGTAATTTGCTGTTTTGATGTTGCTTCAGGTAATTCGAAGTTTCGACTAAGTTTGTATGATGTTATGGGATATGTTGGTATGTTCGGATGAGGTCCCGAGGGCCTCGGGTTGATTTCGGGTGATTAACGGAACAAGTTTATAAATTGGAGAAGTTGCTAAAGTTGAAACTCAGCTATCATAACCGCACCTGCGGAGTGGGAGCCGCAGGTGCGAGCCCGCAGAAGCGGAGAAGGAGCCGCAGAAGCGTCCAAGGTTGAGTTGGGCAGAGGGTGCAGAAGCGATGACATTCCCATCCTGCGGAGGTCGCAGAAGCGGACCCAAGGGCACAGGTGCAAGGCGAGACAGCAGAAGCATGATAAATTCCGTACCTTCGTAAGCACAGATGCGGTCTTGAGGCCGCAAGTTCGAGGTCGGAATTTTAAGTAGGTTCCACACCTGCGATGGAGTTTCCGCAGGTGCGGCGTCGCAGAAGCGACATTTGGACTGAAGATGCGGTATCGCTAGGCAGAATGTATAAATAGAAGACTTCCCCAATTTTCAAGTCGGACTTTGGAGCTTTTGGGGAGATCTTTCAAGGGGATTCAATGATATTCACAAAGGTCAGTTGCTTGAGCTCTGATATCATTAGCTATGGTGTTTTCCCGTTGATTTCCCCCTAATTAGTAGGATTTTTTAAGTGAAATAAGGGGTTAGGGCTTGGGATTTTGGGGAGAGTAATTTGGGCATTTGAGGGACCAAATGATGTCGGATTTTGATTAAATTGGTATGGGTGGACTCGTGAGTAAATGGTCTTTCTAGTTATGTGATTTTGGTCAGATTTCGAGATGTGGACCCGGGGGGGGGGGGAGGGGGCGGGTTTGAGTGAATTTTGGGAATTGGCCTATTATTTGGTATTTCTTATGATAGCCTCTATTGATCGTATTGTATTGCTTGTGGCTAGATTCGGGACGTTCGGAGGCCGAGTCGAGAATCAAGGGCATTGCTAAGTGGGATTTTGCTCGGTTTAAGGTAAGTAACGCTATCAAACCTGGTTTTGAGGGTTCGAAACCCTGAACTACGCGTTATGTGGTTAGTCATGAGGTGACGCACATGCCAAGTGATGGGCGTGCGGGTGTGCACCGTGAGAATCATGACCTGGTTCATTCCATGGCACCGTTTAATGACTCTTTCTTGTTGATATCCATGTTTCCATCATGTGATAATGTAATTGAGCTATAAACATACTAGACACCATGTTAGGGCTTCATGCCGATATTGTTGGGACCCCTAGTGGTCGTTTCTTGCTGTCATTTCATTGATTTCACTACTATCTGTACTCAGTCATATTCCTGCATTTCATATCATATCTCAGTCTCAGTTGTTATTATTGGCATAGCATATCATTGTTTCCGGGTTAGTTTTCATGACATTGAGAGCCCGTGGGTGAGACTGGAGAGTTATGACTGAGTGAGGTCGAGAGCCTGATTATGAGTGATAGTTATGGGGTCGAGCTGCACGCTGCAGCAGTTATATTGATTACATTAGCGCTTAGGCCGTAGGGGCCCCTCCGGAGTCTGCACACCCAAAGTGGGCGCGGATGATATTATTGAGGGATGGATTTCCCTGGACATGGATTTGTCCAAAGTATTGATATCAGGATATGGATATCTCCACAGGGTTGGATTACCCTTTTTCCTTGGTACTGGGTGACTTATAGTCAGTGATGAGTATGTTCCGGGATGGATTTCCCTAGGCCGGATGGCCATATACGGTACTGAGTGGTTGAGTATTTATATATATACCTGGAGATGGATTTCTCCTAAGGGTTGGATTGCCCTTTTTCCTCGGTACTAAGTGACTTACAGTATGTTCCGAGATGTATTTCCTTGGGCCGGATGGCCATATTCAGTATCGACTGGTTGAGCACTTAAGAATGGGAGTACACTGTGCATTTCATACAATCGGTGTGTTGGCATGTAGAGGCTGTTGAGTTATATATTATAAACTGTTCAGATCTGTATTTTCTTTATTACTTTGAGCTTTCTATTTAACTGAAAGCAAGCCTACGTTTCTGTACGTTATTTCTAGTATATCTTTGGAGGTTGAGTTCATCACTACCATTCATTCCATTGTTTGGACACATTACTTACTGAGATGGTGTACTCACATTACCCCCTGCACATTGTGTGCAGATTCAGGCACTTTTGGACCCAGTGGCGATTATTGATCGAGGCTTAAGGCTTAGGAGATTATTGAGGTATCTGCACGACGTTCGCAGGCCTTGGCTCTCCTTCTTATTCTCCAGTTGTATTATGGTTTCTCCTTTAGACATTGTAATAGACTATGTATTTCCCTAGATGCTCGTGCACTCAGTGAGACCCTGGTTTTTGGCTGGATTGTATCTTATCTTGGAATTTCTTATGTTTCAATTAGATTCTTCAAATGTTAAAAGCTTCCGTTAATGTTTTCAACTAATTGTTGTTGTGTTGGTTATTGAATTGAGGCTGGCCTAGTTTCATGATTGGCGCCATCACGACGGGTCGGGTTTTGGGTCGTGACAATGCAAATACTTGGAATCCTCCTAAAGTCGTCCCATTGAAGATACTAATTTACCATGGGGGTTTGACCCCTTTAAATCAAATGAGATCCAAAGTTCAACAGAAGAATGGTGTTTCAACTTGATTTTACATTCCTTCATACTTCACTCGGATAACAATGGGGCAATATGTATTATTTGAACTTATACTTAGAATGAAACTCTAAGCTGCCAACATACCTCGTGAAGAGGATCAACTCATGCCGTAGTTCAAAATTGGTGATTTTTTTCTTTATTTTTTTTATGTCCTAACTTTTGCCTAGGCCGCCTCTTTCGAAGTTTTCAACCTAGCAGAACCTTTTTCTTGGTGGGTTGTACACAATTTAGACTCATACGAGCCAGGAGTGTAGGAACATGTAGTTTAGGCTTGTGCGCCAAGGAGCCTAGCGACTTGCAATTTAAACTCGTGTTATGAGGAGCTTTGCAACTTGAAGATTTTGCTCGAATTTGAAGAGCTTTATGACCTGCAGTTTAGGCTCATGCGTCTAGGAGCATTCTAATTTGAAGATTTAGCCTACAATTCAAAATGCTTCACAACTTGAAGATTTGCCCAATTTTGAAGAGCTTTGCAACTTGAAGTTTGGCTTGAATTTGAAAAGCTTTGCAACTTGAAGTCTTTTCTCGACTTTGAAGAGTTTTCAACTTGAGTCTTTGCTCGAATTTGAAGAACTTTGCAACTTTAACACATTGCTCGAATTTGAAGAGTTTTACGTCTTAAAGATTTAGTTCAAAATTGGGGAGCTTCGGTACATACAATACATACTTATGTGCCAAGAAGCATTATAACTTGCAGTTTAGGCTCGTGCGTTGAGGAGCGTTATAACTTTCAATTTAGGCTCGTGCATTGAGAAGCGTTATGACATGCAGTTTAGGCTCATACGTCAAGGAGCATTTTAACATGCATGGACTCTTAAGTTTCATCTTCGGGTGAATACTTGCACCCATTCTCAATTCGATGCCAGAAGTTTCGCTAAGGCGATCTTTGCAGCTGAGGCTAAAGCTCCTCTAGAGGTGGATGAAGTTAATAACTAGCTCATCCTTTCCTTGATGAGTGTTTGTACGTTCGATCATGCTTATGATGCGTCTTTTGCTATAGAAACGATTGAGAAACTCTTGCTCCAACTGTTCCCAACTATCTATAGAACGAGGTTCGATATTTGTGTACCAATCGAATGGAATACCTTTGAGAGAACGAACAAACTGTTTGACAAGATGATCACAATAAGTCCCAGCATTATTGCATGTCTCGACGAAATGTGCCACATGTTGCTTGGGATTTCCTTTTCCTTCAAAAACTTGAAGCTTCGGAGGTTTAAATCAAATAGGCATCTTCAAGTTATAAATCCGATTTGTGTATGACTTTGCTTATGCGAGGGAAGATTTAATCGAAAGGTTAATTTTATCTTCAACTGTCCCCATGATGAAGTCTTTCAATTGATCAACATGAATTAGACCTCCTGAAGAAACTTGGATCTATTTGTACTATCGTTTGCTTCGCAGAGGATTCTCCTCTTCTTTATCTTCGGAAAGCTCCACAGGTGCTTGAATTGATTTTGCTTCGGCTAAGCTCTCGATCTCACTTGCTAATATCTCGAGGCGAGTGTCTCGATCCTCCATAAAGTTGGTCAACTTCTCAAGTGCATTGGCCAAATTTGAAGTTGTTCTTCCATGGTCAAATTGTTAGATCTTTTTCTTGATCTTGGAAAAGAAATGATGAGAGGTATAGATCGTCTCCCTGGGCGTGCCAGAATTTGTAGAAAATATTGTGTCGAGAAAATAATCGAGATCAAAAAATGTCGCAACAATCGTAGTGTTTGATTTCAAGTAATTTGAGTGTTACAATCTCTATGATTCCTCTAAGTCTACTTTTACAATATAAATTCAAGGGCCTTTAAACTTGATCTTAAAATTGAATTTGATTTATCCGTCGCGAACACTTTCTTCGTTCTTGAGCCTGAGCTTGATTTGTTCTTCGTTCTTGAGCTTGAACATTATTGCTTGAAGCTTGAAACTGGTGGAGGGATTTGTAGCATTTGATCCACGAGCTCTTTCTTGCTTCTTGTTATAACTTCTGGTCCTTCTTCTAAGTTATGAAGACCCCTTTTTATAGTTGTGGGAGGAAGAGTTGTTATGAGAAAAAACTCTTTCCGAACAATTAGGTTGAAGAGTGACAGGGCCACATTTGATTGGCTAGAACATGTCACTTGCACATGTAGCGCGATTTCATTGGCTTTTTAATTTGACTTGGCATGCCTTATCATTTTGACACGTGGCATGATCGTACTGGCGCTTCCACTTGACTTGGTGTGCCACGTCATTTGCCATGTGGCACCAAACTGGGCCTTTAAGAAGATGGCATGTGCTTAAATCATCACTTGTAGCCCAATGAACTTGGACTAATTTGTTAAGTCCATATATATTGAACTTACATAATTAATCCAGGTACATCAGCCCAATAAATTTATTTGGACTAACATATCTTGAGTTTAAAATATAGTCCATATTATTTTATCGATTAAATTCGATAAAATTTAAGTGCTTGCAAATGCCCCCTACTTTAAGACTTATTAGGGCATGAGGTCATCAAATCTTCGAGATTAGGCTTGAAGTATTAACTTGAATCTATTTGCGACTAATGATAATCGAAGGAAACTTGGTCTGCACTTGACTTTAAAATGACTCCTCACATTGCAAGTATCAGGAGACCAAAGAAGATGATAATAATAATTATCATTATTCGTTGTAATGTCATTCTTTCAACTTGTCGTTGAACAGTATGGGTCCACCACCAAATTTGCCAAAACTTTCCCTTAGAAAAATGAGATTTCTTATTTTGATTGGTCAGAACAAGATGACTTGCAGAAAGGATCTATTCACAATTGGACATATGGAGCGTACTAAGCATACATGTTGCTGAAGTGACTTAAGTTCTGTGCCGACACAAACCGTGGAGACATGCACCAGTTATTTAAACCATACAATACAAACCAATTCCCTTTCGAATATGGATTCAGCAACTAACTGAACCTTTTAGGAGACGGCTATTTGTATCGTCCCATATCGGATAGAAAATTCTGACAGGCGCCTTTCGTTATCAATATTATGAAGGAAGTTCTCCAATTAATTTATATCGTTCTCAAGCCAGTTTCAGTCCACCTCTGACAGGAAACTCTTTTCTGCATTATTTGTTTTTTTTTGTAGGCCAAGAAAAGAAAAGTTATTGAGTGCCAAGTTGACGGGCAACTCCATGACGTCCTATAGAAGGATGAATTCATCACGGCTTATAGATGATCAAATCTACAACAACATATAGACGGACAAATACACATTGCCATACAGACAGATAAATCTATATCAACATATAGACAGATAAATCCATATCAACATATAGATGGACAAATCCCCATCATCATATAGACGAACAAATTCACATTACCATATAGATGGACAAATCCATACCACTATATAGACGGACAAATCCATATTACTATTTAGAAGAACAAATCCATATCAACATATAGACAGAAAAATCCATAAAGAGGCCAACTTAAGGTACCATGGGACTTAAATGTGCACCTTAAGATTAGAAAATTATAATTCATTTCAAGGACAAACCCTTGAAGAGGCCAACTTAAGGTGCAAACGGACTTAAATATCCACCTTACGATTGAAAAATTAGAAAGCTTCAACTTGAATACTTGGTGGACTTGACGACATCAGCTTAAACGCTTAGCGAACTTTGAAGATTTGGCGGACGTTGCAGAATTCAACTTGAAGACCGACAAACTTGAAGATTTGATGGACTTGAAGATTTGGCAGACTTTGACGCTGGGACCTGAAGAGTGTGGAACTTTTAAACTTTAACTTGAAAAATTAGCAGAGTTAAAGATTAAACTTGTGGACTGGGAGGGCTTAAACAATTCAACTTGAAGAGGGGCAAATTTGAGGACTTCAACTTGAAGGCCAACAGACTTGAAGACTTCAACTTGAAGGTCTTAAATATTTCAACTTGAAGACTGACAGACTTGAAGACTTGGAGGGTTTAAATATTTCAACTTAAATAGCAGCAAACTTGAAGACCAACAGACCTAAATGCAAATACTTGGAACCCTCCTAAAGTCGTCCCATTGAAGAAACCAATTTACCATGGGGGTTTGCCCCCTTTAAATCAAATGAGATCAAAAGTTCAACAGAAGAATGGCGTTTCAACTTGATTTTACATTCCTTCATACTTCACTCGGATAACAATTGGGGCAATATTCATCTTTTGAACTTATGAGATTGAACGTAGAATGAAACTCTAAGCTACCTACGTACCTCGGTGAAGAGGATCAAGTCATGCCATAGTTCAGAAATGGTGATTTTTTTATTTATTTTTTTTATGTCCTAACTTTTGCCAAGGCCGCCTCTTTCGAGGTTTTCAACCTAGCAGACCCTTTTTTGGCTAGTTGTACACAGTTTAGACTCATACGAGCCAGGAGTGTAGGAACATGCAGTTTAAGCTCGTGCATCAAGGAGCCTAGCGACTTGCAATTTAAACTAGTGTTTTGAGGAGCTTTGCAACTTGAAGATTTTTCTTCAATTTGAAGAGACTTATGACCTGCAGTTTAGACTCGTGCGTCCAAGAGCGTTGTAATTTAATGATATAGCTTACAATTCAAAATGCTTCACAACTTGAAGACTTGCCCAATTTTGAAGAGCTTTGCAACTTGAAGTTTGGTTCGAATTTTAAAAGCTTTGCAACTTGAAGTCTTTTCTCGACTTTGAAGAGTTTTTGACTTGAGTCTTTGCTCGAATTTGAAGAACTTGAAACTTAAACACTTTGCTCGAATTTTAAGTGCTTTACGTCTTAAAGATTTAGTTCAAAATTGGGGATCTTCGGTACATACAATATATACTTATGTGCCAGGAAGCATTATAACTTGTATTAGGCTCGTGCGTTGAGGAGCGTTATAACTTCAGTATAGGCTCGTGCGTTGAGGAGCATTTCAAATTCCAGTTTAGGCTCATGCGTCAAGGAGCATTTCAACCTGCACGGACTCTTCAATTTCATCTTCGGATTAATACTTGTCCCCATTCTCAGCATCCTCTGCTTCTATTTCGTCATGAGGCTCAAAGCCAGGAAACCTTTGATCTTCACTTGTAGGCATACTCAATTCCTTATCATATGCACGAGTTGCTAGTTCTTTAAATGTTTTGGGCTTTATGCCTTGTAAGATATAGCAAAGACTCCAATACATGCCTTAAATGCACATTTCGATGCCAGAAGTTTCGCTAAGGCGATCTTTGCAGTTGAGGCTTAAGCTCCTCCAGCGGTTGATGAAGTCAATAACTAGCTCATCCTTTCCTTGATGAGTGTTTGTAAGTTCGATCATGCTTATGATGCGTCTTATGCTATAGAAACGATTGTGAAACTCTTGCTCCAGTTGTTCCTAACTATCGATAGAACCAGGTTTGAAATAAATGTACTAATCAAATGGAATACCTTTAAGAGAACGAACAAACTGTTTGACAAGATGATCACCATAAGTCCCAGCATTGTTGCATGTCTCGACGAAATGCACCACATATTGCTTGGGATTTACTTTTCCATCAAATTGTTGAAACCTTTGGAGGTTAATATCAACTAGGCATCATCAAGTTATCAATCTGATGTGTGTATGACTTTGCATATGCGAGGGAAGATTTAATCGGAAGATTAATTTTATCTTCAATTGTCCCCATGATGAAGTCCTTCAATTGATCAACAAGAATTAGACCTCCTGAAGAAACTTGGATCTCTTTGACTACTATCGTTTTCTTCGTAGAGGATTCTCCCTCTTCTTTATCGTCGGAAAGCTCCACAAGTGCTTGAATTGATTTTTCTTCTGCTAAGCTCTCAATCTCACTTGCTAACTTTTCAAGGCGAGTATGTCGATCTTTCATATACTTTGTCAACTTCTCAAGTGCATTGGTCAAATTTGCAAGTTGTTCTTCCATGGTCGAGTTGTTAGATCTAGTTCTTGAACTTGGAAAAGAAGAGATGAGAGTTAGAGATCGTCCCACTGGGCGCGCCATAATTTATAGACAATAAATTGCGTCGCAAAAATAATCGAGATCGAAAAATATCGCAACAATCGTAGTATTTGATTTCAAGTAATTTGAGTGTTTCAATCTCTATGATTCCTCTTATTCTACTTTTTCAATATTAATTCATGGGCCTTTGAACTTGATCTTGAATTTGAATTTGATTTATCCGTCGCGAACACTTTGATTATTGCCAAGAATTGTATCACGAACAAGTAGCCTTGATCTTGAACATCTTATATTATTTGATTTCGTTCTTGATCTTGAGTTTGATTACTTGAACTTGAACTTGATTTGTTCTTCGTTCTTGAGCCTGAACTTTATTTGTTCTTTGTTCTTGAGCTTGAACTTGATTGCTTGAAGCTTGAAACTTGTGGAGGAATTTGCAGTGTTTGATCCACGAGCTGTTTCTTGCTTCTTGTTATAACTTCTGGTCTTTCTTTGAGTTATGAAGACCCCTATTTATAGTTGTGGGAGGGGAGAGTTGTAATGAGAACAAACTATTTCCGACCAATCAGGTTGAAGCGTGACAAGGCCACATTAGTTTGGCTAGAACATGTCACTTGCATATGTACCGCGATTTCATTGGCCTTTTAATTTGACTTGGCATGCCTTGTCATTTTAACACGTGGCATGATGCTATTAGCTCTTCCGTTTCACTTTGCGTGCTATGTCATTTGACACGTGACACCAAACTGGGTATTTAAGAAGATGGCATGTGCCTAATAAAGTGGACTCATCACTTGTAGCCCAGTGAAATTGGACTAATTTATTAAGTCTATATATATTGAAATTACATAATTAATCCAATTATATTAGCCCAATAAACTTATTTGGCCTAACATATCTTGAATTTAGAATATAGTCCATATTATTTTATCGATTAAATTCGATAAAATTTAAGTGCTTGCAAATACCCCCTTCTTCAAGACTTTTTAGGGCATGAGGTCATCAAATGTCCGAGATTAGGCTTGAAGTATTAACCTGACACTCTTTGTGATAATCGAAGGAAACTTGGTCTGCTCTTGACATTAAAATAACTCCACACATTGCAAGTATCAGGAGACTAAGGGAGGTGATAATAATAATTATCATTATTCGTTGTAATGTCATTCTTTCAACTTCTTGTTGAACAATTTCACAGTTGTTGATACCCAATTTTTCCCTATCTATTTTTATACTCAAAATATTCTCAAAATAGCATGTACATGCATATATAAGTATGCCCAAGAATTTTGATATTTTTTCTAATTTTTAAAGCTTTTCAAAATCGTTTTATTATTTGTTTTAGCAGTACAAAATCCTATAATTATTCCCAAAACTATTATTTTGGTGAGTAATTTATTTCCATCCTTATATTTAGACCACAATATAATTAAGGTGATTTTATCATATTTTTAAAAATTTATTTGATATTTTTTAAGCTAAATGGCATAAAATTGCAAGTATAGCCTATATTACGATTAATAGCATTTTACAACTATAAAATTACTCCCAGTATTTTTTTAGATTAATGTTCATATATTATTAATTAGTTCAGTGCTTTCAATTTGTTTTTAAAATTATTTTAACCATTTTTGATTAAATTAAAATGGAAAAATTGGCTATTTAATATATAGCCCATCTGCATTTCAATTATAGCCACATTAATCCCCTTAATTGACCCAATTCAAGGCCCAATTCCGGACCAGTCCAACCCAATCCCCTAACCCGTTTAAAGCACCCGACAGGATTCTATTTTAATCACAGCCGTTGATCTAAAAGATCAACGGCTCACACGCACCCTTTCCATTTTTAATCTACCAACACCCCAACCCTAAATTCATTTCCCTCTACCCGCCGCCCTTGAATCCCCTTCCTCTCCCATTCTCTCTGCAAACCCTAGTCGCCGCCACCCAAACTAACCCTAATCCATTTGATGCTCGTCGGAATCTATGGCTTCTCAGGCCATGGAAACCCCATACTCACCCCTCCCCCCCATTGCTCATGTATGCCTGGTACTCGAAGGTTTGAGGCTGGACCTCAAAGGTCTCCACTCGGATCTCCGCCGACTTGAGATTTCCGGCCATCTCCGGCCTAGCTCCGGCATATCTTAGCCTCTTGAGCCTGTGTCCAGCCTTATCCGACTTAGATCGGACCTTTTCCAAGCCTTTCTCATTCTAGGGTTCACCTGAAACCCTAGGCGTTCGAGGTTTTTCTCCGATTCTCCTTAGGTCTGTGTGTATTCATGCTCTATTTTTAGTTCTTGAAGGATTTCCCCAACTTTTCTTTTAAAATTTTTTTTACTTTCGAAGTCACTCTTTTCTGATTTAGGGTTTCTGAAAAATGCTTCAGTGTTTTTCCGACTTTTTCTTTGTGTATGTTTGTCTCTACTATGTTCTTATGTTCTTTTTTTTATACATGTTCTTCTACTATGTTTGCTATATTTTGTTCTTCCTTCTACCATGTTTCTATGCTATGTTTTCACATACTTTCTCACTATGTTCGGCTATTTGCCTTCCACTATGATCTCGCCTACTGTATTTTCCTACCGTGTTCATTAAGTGTTCTTATTATTTTTCTTACCTTTTAAGTTTCCTCTAGAATACCTGCTTAAACATGTTTTCCTCTATTGTTTCTTTTGCTCTCATTATGTTTCGAATTAAGTTCCTTACTATGTTTACTTTGAACTTTCTATTGTATTTGCTTGTTCCCTCATTTTTGTCTTCTTTGCATCTGATTCAAGTCAAAACCCTAGGATTTTGGAATTTTTGGCGAGTTTGGTCTTGTGTGTTTAGACCAGGGTTCTGTTTGAGCCTTAGACTCTCTCAAACTCACTTTGGATCCATGTATTGAATTCGAACCCTTTTGTGTATGACTCTGGACTCTTCTATACTAGATTTTTTCTGGATAGCATGATAGTTCTTTCAATGTTTAAACGTGCCTGCATGTTTTTATATGTGATGAACCTTTCTTCAAAAGGCTTTCCAACTTGTGATTGAATCAGAATCCTTTTTTTGGGGTTAATTGATTGTTACTGCTTCTTTTTAATTAAGAGCCTCTCTTTACCTTTTTTCTGACTTGGTTCATTCATGCAAAATTTTCGACTCATGATTGCTTGGCTGTCAATTGATTTCCTTTCCTTAATTTGCACAACCGTGTACTGTCCAACCCTTTCCTTAAATAACTAGTATGTATTTACCCTTCTTGCACTACTTTGAAAAGTGTTTAATTAACCTCTATCCTTATTTACTTTGCCCGTTTGAAATCAGAATCCCTTAATTAAAGGGAAACCTTGTGTGATTGATTTTCAAACTATTTTCTTACCTATTTCTGCTTCTTTTCTGCACTATAAATACAAGACTCTTTAACACAAAGCACACACGGTGGGAATAATCCTCCACACACGATTAAGCACACAAAAATCATAACTCTCTTCTAAACTTATACTCTGGCTTCTTGACTGCACTTTGGCTTTCATAAGGCTACTGTTTCGCCTTACTTGCTTCTTTGAACTGGTATGTCCTAAAATTAATTTAAGTATCTTTCTAATGTGTTAGTTTACAGTCCTTGTATCCATGCCTGCTTTCAATCCTCTGCAAAGTTAATTTTGAAGTACCTACATGCTTTTGCCTGCTCTTTCTTTGCTTCTTGCTGCTAGTATGAACAATTGCTCCCATACCCCATTCCCCTATGTATGCTGAGTTAAGGTATGGCCTAGCAGCATCCCAATTGCTGTCTAGGGCTGAACCTGACCTTCAATAAGGTCTTAACTCCCCAATTCTAAGGCTGACGGGCTGGTCAGGGTGTGCCAGCATCCCAATTGCTGGGCATGACCACCAGCCTGCCATGGCCCCCCTCCCTAGTTCCCTTTAATTGCACTTACACTCACTCCTAGTCTCTAAGTTCTGCCCCCCTCCTATGAGCCTTGCCTTGGGACCTTGAGTTCCCTCTAAACTTAGACATTTGAGGGCTGGCCCTTCCACACTGCACTATAATCTGATTTCTGCAATGATATTTGGGGGTGTAAGCATTGCCTGGAACTCTTGAAGTTCCTTGGAACTTTGACGCATCCCAAATAAGAGAAGGTTTTGGAAAATCCGATCCTGGAAGTTGGTTTATCTCATATTATTAGACTCTGAGTCTGGATTAGGCTGATTAGATGTAGATGTAATCACTGATAATTTTTATTCTTTCCTCTGATCCATTTGGTCTGTAATAATTTTTGTAATAACTACTGGGGGTATATAGTGAAAGGGATGGGATTGAATGCATGCAAAGGGGTAGATACCATGTTTTAGGATATTTACTTTCAAAAATTCAGCATCTCATGTAGATACCATGTTTTAGGGATATTTACTTTCAAAATTCAGCATCTCATGTAGATACCATGTTTTAGGGTATTTACTTTCAAAATTCAGCATCTCATATAGATGGTATGTTTGTAGAACTTACTACTTTCAAACCTCTGCATCTCACATAGATACCATGCTCATTGGTTTTCTGCATTTCGTATAAATACCATGCCCATAAATCGTTGTTGAAACTCTGCATATCATATAGATAATATGCCTATAAGACTTCCTGCATTTTGCATATGCATCTGTCACTAGGCAAATCTGCTTATAGGATTTAAAATAACCAATTGCATATAGATGACCTGCCCATAGGATCTCTGCATGACAATAACCGCGATAAAATCAGTAACGCCTAGAAAGCATGCCTATTGGAGCTATCAACTAAATCTGAATCGCCCACTCGCTCCTAAGTCTAAAATCAGTGGTAATTTGTTTAAACACTC